>NW_011337633.1:52701-53056 GCF_000735185.1 Notothenia coriiceps
CCTCTCTGTGAAGGTCAGGTTTAATGCAGTATGCTGCTTTGTTGCTTCTGTAGACTCTGTGCTCTTTCATTCCAGTAAAACTCCTCAGAAAACATTAGAAACCAGTATTTGACCAATAAACAAAACACTTGACAAAACTTTGAACTATGAAATATATTAAACTTTGGTGAGCTTCAGCGGGGTAATGCCATATAGGAGCTCCCTCACAAATACCCAGGGGTTAAATTGGGCTGGGGCTGTCCGGGGCTAAGCCCTCACACATTTGTCATATGTTCGCAAAAAACGATGTTAAGACTTTTCTCGTTCTTAATATAGACTATATTTAGGGTCGATATGTGTTGACTTTACTTTACAC
>NW_011337633.1:53129-53387 GCF_000735185.1 Notothenia coriiceps
CCACAAGGAGGCATACGGTAAAACGCATACGCAAGCGCAAAAAAGGCTTCCGTTCACACGCATTCGATTCATTAACGTGTCCGTTAACAATAGACCGCTGGAAATGCTGGAAACGATGTAGTACATATGTCAGGCCTGTAAGTGGCGCTGCTGCCGCCCGAAATACACCAAAAGCAGCGAAGAAGAGCCCGGAGCATGGTTGCCATGGTTGCCCTTCTGTTTATTCTCCGCGGTGGACGGCGTGTTCTCCTGCTGTAT
>NW_011337633.1:53415-55268 GCF_000735185.1 Notothenia coriiceps
TTTTTTACTGGGGGGACGCTATTTTAATTAGGTCATCCCAAACAATGCCACACAAGTGCGCACGCGCGCAGTGCACTCACAAAACGGGTAGACAGGTCCACAGAAACTACCGGTATGCTTAGTCCTACTTTATTTGCTGTACTGCAAAAAGCCGACGGCGCTGCGCTCAACACACACACAGACTCAAAACCATGGACACACTGGCACATAAGTTACATAAACAATTTATAGGCCTAAGTTGCATAAATGCTTGAGCTACAGTATTGCAACTAAGCAGACAGCGCTGCTTCTCTCTCTCTCTCTCTATCTCCACTTTCAAAATGTATTTAAAACTCATAACAAACAAACACAATTCCCAAAGTTGTCCTGAAATTAACTTATTAAATAAACGAAACGAAAAATATAGCCTACTTATGCAAACAACATTGAATCTGGACTTGAAATTATTCTGATTAGGCCTAGCCTACATTGCAAATAAGCAGACAGCGCTGCTTTTTTCACACACACACACACACACACACACACACACACACACACACACACACACACACACACACACACACACACACACACACACCTTGCGTTTTGAAGACTGATAAATCCGAAATGGATGAACAAACTTTGCAGCCCAGTTTCCCAGCTTTGCAGTCTATCCACGGGTATGCCTCTTGTTTCCTCCGCCACATCTCCTCCGTCCATACCTCTGGGAAAGGTGAGCTTGAGCTAGCTCGGGGAACGTTGCTAGCATAGCTAACGTTGACGTTAGTGCTAGCATTATCCACATCTTTAGGCGGCTCTTCTGATGATGTACTAGTAGCAGCTTCACTTGTAGCTTCGGTGCTGCTAGCCTCTTTCTTTTTGTGAATGAAATTATTTTTAGAAAATAGGTGAAGTATACAATGTTTGCCTGCCATTGCAGAGCTTTCTCGCTAGCGTTCTTGAGGGAAAGAGCTGCCGCCAAATCACTGACACACCCCCAGCTCGCCGCGGGGCTCCTGCATCGGGTCGGGTACCAAAATAAGTGATTCGCGGGTGGTGTTTTTTTAAACACTTTTTTCCGGGTTCGGTTCTGGGTAAAACAAAGATGATGCGGGTCGGGTCGCGGGTGTTGCATAATAAATATATTAAAATAATAATAATTTTGTTTAACCTTTAATCCTCGACCTCTCCCCCGCGGGACGCGCATAATCATAACCTCTGCAGTGCATCAATCTGCTGTCTGAGTGCGCCCATTCGAAATGACTGAGGTGAAGCTCTCTAGCGGAGAATACAGCATTTCAATACACTTCTCAAGAGCAAAATCCAACGTCTGGGAGGCTTTGGTGTCATCCTAGATGGAGGAAATAACCAACATCCCACGCTTTTTGAGACAAA
Organism: Notothenia coriiceps; assembly: GCF_000735185.1. Lineage (NCBI taxonomy): Eukaryota > Metazoa > Chordata > Actinopteri > Perciformes > Nototheniidae > Notothenia > Notothenia coriiceps. The sequence continues at coordinate 54,790 of NW_011337633.1, forward strand.
TATGCAACTGCGGGTGTAATTGCACGCTCATATATACTGCGGGTTCGGGTCGGGTTGCGGATCTTGTGCCGAGGGTCGGGTCGGTGTTGCGGAACTAATTTGGCAATATGTGCGGGTAGCGGGCGGTCGGTATTTGCACGTCACGGGGCGGGAGCGGAGTCTTGAAATTTCAGACCCGTGCAGAGACTCTGCGCGGGGGTCCACGAGCGTGATGACGAATTCATTTTTTAAGGAAATCACGTTTTTCATTAGAATTACTGTGAAATGTATTATCGTTTTTTTGTTTCATTATTCAACAAATACACACTTGCAACTGATAACACTGGCAGTGGATTTTATATTTATTATACTATTAAAAAAAGATCATGCTCCCAAATAAGTGGGGTGGGGTCGTATACGGCGTACCCGTACTACCCAGCGATCCAACGCCACTAACACCTGTTTCCCGGGAAACCACTCACAGCGAGAAACACGGCCTG
>NW_011337633.1:55313-55688 GCF_000735185.1 Notothenia coriiceps
GTGCGATTAAAATGCGTTAATTTTTTTAACGCGTTAATTTTTGTGTAATTAATTAATCTTAATTAACGCGTTAAAGTCCCGGCCCTAGTATTTATGAAACCAACCAACTCATTACAAATCACCCAAGAGAGGATAGAATAGAACGACACTGTTTCAAAAACACTTTAAAGTAAAACAAACAAGCAAATCGATATTTAGGAAGTTGTGGGATCAAATATGGAATGTAGGTGTCATTCATTTTACATAATGACATCAAAATCCAATACACTACATCAAAGAGATATTTCTAATTAAGCTAATAAAATGGTCCCAAAATAAAACATGTGTATTCAACCACCCTTGGTTCTAGAATTTGGTTGTTCCAGTGGAAAATAA
>NW_011337633.1:55718-65404 GCF_000735185.1 Notothenia coriiceps
GGGGGGGACACACTTTTCCACTCCTGACAAAAGATGCTAGCTTCATGCGCAAACTGGAAATATACATATATAAATAACAGTGTGTTCAAAGCTGATTGGTACAGTATTAAGATAGGAAACTGCTGCTGCCTGACAGAGATGCGTCACAGAAGACATCACTTTAAACCAAGAGGAATTATTAGAATAATCACTGGGTGGGTGGAGTCTCAGTGAGTCATCCACGGCCTTTCTTGTAGACTGACGTGAATGTACTAGTGTAACACATGGACTCTTGTAATGTCCTCCAAAGCTTCCAATTGTTAAGAGAACCACAGTCATCACATGTGAGTTTGTGTGTTACAGTCACACACTTTGGTCATGACAAACCCATAAAAGGGTAAGAAAGAGAAAGACTGTTTTATTTTACTAGAAAGTCACAAGGTAGACTTCACAAACAGCCTTGTGTCCTACTATTAAAACACAGGATGGTCACATGCTCAAGCATTAAGTCTGTCTGGTGAATCCGGTTTAAATAATAAACTATGTCAAGTACTTTTTTTTATTGTTTCTGTGCTTCAATTTCCAGAGATCATCTTCTCTTTTTATCTTATTTTGAAGAATTTTCTATAGGTGTTGCTTCATGGTACAACGTTAAAGTCATTTTGTTTATAACAAACTGTCAGACGTCAAGGTCAAACACTGAGCTGCACACTTCGGGTGACAGGCAGAAATCAATGGAGGTTAATTTAATTCTTCTTCTAAGTTGTTCTTTATAAATATAAGTACAACATTGGTCACCTTCTATACACCTGAGTGCATTTCCCGGGCGAGAGCCAACAGGTCATATTTTTTAAATCCTCTGGAGCAGAGAGGAGCTGTGGATTATTGTTATTGATTAATGCATCAGTGTTTCAAAAAACACTAAACTCACTACTTAAAATGAAAGCGTTTAGTTTATTTAATAAAAGAGCACATGTTCAAAGTGACAGTAGATTACAAAAATAAATAAAATTAGGGCGCAGCGCCCCTCCAAGGCAATGGTAGGGGAAACACTGGAGTGCTACATGTACCAGCCTCTATGAAGTGAAAGTACTTTATATCACCACATACATCAACCCAATTGAATTACAAGCCACAGTGACATTTAGAAGAGTGAAGATGTAGTTTCATCTTTGAAACTGTCACACTTTTTCGAGACAAATTGTCCTTGGCACGCAGAGTGAGTCTCCAGGTCTGTGTGTGCGTGTGACAGCATTTGTTCCCCTGCATGGGAACAGACTTATCAGTTCAGCTGGAGGTACAGCGAGTCGACCATGCCTTCTGTCTGACAGCACGCAGAGGAACAGGGAAAGAGGTTGCTATAGAAACAACATTTTATCACAACACGGCAAAGATCTGGGACAAAAGCACCTCTCACCATCACTGACAATTTCCACAACCAGATGTATTGTGTGTGCGTTTAGCTATCAGACGGTTATTGAGCGGCGTGCCTGATTGCACATTTCACCCCCGGCTCGATCAATCCCCTTTCATAACTTCATTACATCATAGTGTTCAGATGAAGGGTTCATACGCAGTTGTAGTATACAATTAGATTATATATTTTTGCAAGTTTCAAAGACATTTTAAACTAATTTCATTACTACATTGGTCCTGCTGGACCCAGGTCAGCTGGCTGTTTCCCCACCTCGTGAAGCAGCTTCTCCAGCTTCTCCTGCAGCTCAGCGAAGTAGCGGGAGGTAACCAGGCCTTTCTGGGACTTGTCCAGGCAGTCTCTGAGCAGCTCCACCAACTGGTGCTGGATGAAGCCCAGCACCCCGTCAGCCAGAGGGAGGGAGCTGTCTGGAGAGCAGTGGGTGATAATCTCAAACAAGCGCTCCTCCATCTGGGCCGTGGCCTGCAGGGACGACAACACAAACACACAGTTAACACATTAAAAGACAGCTTATTATTACTTTTTTATTCTTCGCAGCCCCAAATATTCATTATATTTCTGTGGGTAAAGTCATATATTTATTACCAGTGATGCAATTTAATGACATGTGTAGCAGCTAAGACTTGTGAATTTCCAACATCTGTTTTTATTTTTGAGTTTTAAGACAATTCAGATTTCACTATGGCTGCAGTAGGTTTTTTCATAAATGTTTTTTGGTTAGTACCTTTGGAAAACGTTCCTTGTAAACATGGTTCATCATGACAATCTCATTATCAAATGAGACGTTTGATCGCCCGGGGCTGCAACAGAAACAAAAGTACAGGTTAGAATATTTCACTTGACAGTATTGTAAGAAAACATATGAAGCCAGCAGCTCTAGGCACTAACGCTACACTCAGATATGATTTGCTGTAAGGCTTTGATGTTTCGACACCACCAGCAGAGGTTTATTCTGACCAAACAGTGTGAATCATCAACATCTCTCAATTAGTCATTTACTGGAACACCACTTCAGTGTTTAGGCAGATGAGACGAGTGTATTTTCACAAAAAGAATCTTGCTTGATGAGGCTTCAAAGAGAACAGATGGAGGGAAAACCTATCACATCCAAACAGGCTCCCTAAGCTGTGTTTTTGTCATGAAAGACGCCTCTGTTAAAGTGGATGGCTGCAGCCCAACACACACTGCTGCGGCTCACTGAGGCTCTCTGCATCAGGCCCCCCCGCCCCCTCACACAACCCCCAACCCTCGACTTCAGTTCAGCAGTTGGATCCCTGAGGCGCTCTGTCAGCTAGCATGCCCACGCACTGCACACCATGGTGCCAGAACACAGAGCACTCAGGCATCGCACAAACAACACAGAGCAGAGCCAACACACAAAAGTTGTGGAAAAGCTCTGCAGTCAGATCCGCCTGCCGGGCCAACAGGCGCGTGTAATCTACGAGACACACGTTTGCATGTGATTTTGTCATGGTCATACCGAAGACATGACACGTTGACATATGACAGTCTACCTGTACATCGTGACATACATAATGTTCTTATAAACATTGCAACACATGCATCACTGTCCAAAATTAAACTGAAATGGGTTATTTTCCCAAGCAAAGAGGTAGTTAATCCCAGGAAGGATTACTGCATTTAATCTGTAGAAATTATTCATTTCATATGATGACGGGCCAAGAAACAATATTAAAAGGAGGTTTGGAGCCGGTTCAGACTGGGTTTTGAAACATGAGAATATAGTGGTGAACACACGTGTGACTATCTAACATCTCAGAGAAAAAGAATAAACACTTCATAGACACAGGTTAAATTGTGCATCAAGAAAAGTAAATAAAGTCATTTAAATACTCAATATGTTGCTTAGGAATTACCCCATAAGCACTAAATACCTAGCATTATAGAAGACACATTCGATTAAAAGGTGAAATCAGTTTCAGCTACCTGAGGCTCCGAGACCGAGGTCGTATGAGCGTGGAGTGCCGCCCATCCTCGTCGGTCATGCTGTCTGTGCTGCGGAAGTGTTTGAAGAGGAAGTGCAGCTCATCTTGAGTCGGCTGGTAGGGAAGCTGGTGAAGACGCTCCTGGGAGGAGGAGGAGGACTGCAGACACAAAGATGGATACATCAGTCCAGAAGATTTAGTATTTTCTACATTCAAAAAGTTAGAATCTACACATTCTTTTGCTGTTTTTTTAGCTTAAAAGCACATTATCTTTTAAAACACCATGGATAAATGCTATGATATTTACAAGAATAATAAAGACAGTTGCTAAGGGAGATGATGTGATTCAAAAACACCATGCTGCAATGTTTATACCAGGCCATTATATCTGATCCAGTGAGTTTAATAAGAGGCAGCAGCTGGGACCTCACTGATGGAATAAAAACAATATCTGGTAGACAATAAGAAGCAAAAAAAAGGGAGATTTATGTGGAACTATTTCATGACCCAGAATATTAATTTGTTTTTTTTTACAGTGGATTTTTTTTTTTAACATTAAGACGAATAAATGAAAGGTTTTACCCACTTTATATTAATAATAATGTATTCATATAGTCTTTGCCGGGATGGAAAGGGAATACATATTGGGTTGTAACACATGTTCAAACATCAACAGCTTTTCTTGGAAATGGATGATTAGTGAAATGAAGTTAAGCAAAAGACCAATTTAATAAGGTGCTAAATATAACAGTTTGTCAAACTCAAGATAACAGTTCCATTAATCCATGCTACTTCCTTCTGTAAAGAGGATGTTGCTGTTTCTCATGTCTTGCCAGAGGCATCACTCTGTACATTTGGATAAGAGACACTACTGCTAAAAACACATGTAGACCTTAATTCTGGGCAGTTTGCAATAAAGTTGCTCCTTGTATTTGCAACATTTAAAGGTTATGTTTATGACGATAGCAGCATATTGCATTCTGTGTCAACATAAGCCTGTCCTGGTAACACACCTGTGGAGGATTTATAAGAGGCTGCTGTATGAATTTAGAATAGTAATCAAACAGTGAAACATGAACATCTCCAGCCAATAATTAAAGCTTTTCTTCCAGTAATGGGGTATATATAAATTACCGTAGTAGATCAGAGACATTGATATTTATCTAATTAAGTTATGTTCAACGTCTACTGAGACACTGAGTGAACTCTTTCCAAGCTGAAAGGGACATAATGTACGATGCAAGCAATCTGTTGAATGTTGCCGTCTGTTCTGTCCTAAACCAGAGGGACAGCATCTGTGGAGTCTCTTTATTATGCCTCAGTATAAAGAGGGCAGTGAGGGCCACTGAAGAGCCCTATTGTCCCCACTGACCTCGGCCTCTGCGGCTGGGTCTACCCCATAAATCCTATAATAGCTGCACATGGCAGTCTCACCACAGACTCAGCACACTATTCCCCCATCGCACGCTGCTCATTTGAAATTTCATTAAGTTATTTTGTGACCAATACAATTGCAGCTTTATTCTAAATTGTTAAATATATTCAAATAAGACATTTAATATATACAGAAAAATATATCTTTGAAGTGCTTTCACATCCTGTAAATTTTTTTATTTATCATCAAAAGTAATTGAGGGAATAATCTTTTATAATTACCTAACAGAAAACCAGGCCATTTTAACATAATTATTACAGCTGATGTTGATGAAGAAATCAAAGACAAAGTCCTTGAGAAATTGTGAAAGTGACAACTATGTGATGTTGTGCTGAAAAGGTTTTCTTTGTTGAAATTGGACCATTGCAGCAGGTCTATGATGTGGCATTTGTATATCCTAACTGTAGGTGCAGTTGTTAAATAAAGGGACAAGAAGGTGTGTTATATTAAGGAAAAAGCCTCTATTTTCCTTTCTCTGTTTGTATTTGTGTCTATTGGTGTGATGATAGTTACTGACTGCAGGGCATAGTTAATTGTTTACTGTTAGATGACTGGAGATAAACCCTGCAGCTGTCTGATAGAGGGCACGACACGGGATGAATGAGGCAACTTTCAGCCTGCATTTTGTGGATTTATGCTGCAACATATGATTCGTGTAATCCACGATTTATTTGTCTTTTTTTTGGGTTAATAGTTTGAAAAATGGCAGAAATTTGCAAGAAACTGCCATTTCAATTTCCCAGAGTCCAATGTGTTCAGATGGCATGTTTTGTTCTACAAGCAATCCAAAATATTTTATATTAAAAACAGAAAAGCAGCACATTCTGTCATTCAAAATGCTATAAACTGCTAATATTGGAACATTTTAGGGCTGCAACCTGGCTGCAACCGATCACTTTCAAGATAAATCTGCAGATAATTTCTAGATTAATCTTGTGGGCTATAATAAGTCAGAAATCACAATGTCCCTGAGGTTTTCAGAAAACAGTGCACATCTCAATTGTTTAATTGAATGGCTGTAAAGCAGACAAAAATAGCAAATATTTGAGAAGAGGGAAGGTTTTGTATATAAAATGACAAACATTTTAATACTAAATATTTAAGTCTATACTAAGTTGGTTCATTTTCTGTCTGTCTAATGATTGAATAATCAGCACTATTAATTACTGTTCACCCTCGTATTGCAATTACATTTGCTCAGATTAATGGTATTGGTCATAGTGTGCCCCTTCACTTCAGGACCAGAGGACAACATTTATTAATCACAGAATGAATAGGTGGTGTGTTGACGAAGGGCTCCGGCAATAGTTATGTAAAGATATGGTGAGTAGATAGCGATGCAGCAGGAGATTTACGAGAGAGCTGGTGTAGTCAGATATAACTTTAGTACTATTACCAAATTTTTTCCTTTTGAATTGGTTTTGGTCTCTAAAATTATTTATTTTGTATGTGAGAAAGCACTTACCTAATGTAAAATAATACAGTTCATGACAGGTTCGACAGTTGGACAGAGTCTGTCCCAGTCAGGACATAGTGTCCTTTAATATTATTCTCTAAAATATAAATTTCATGTTATTGGAGACGTTAACACTCGTAGCCTCCATCCCCGGTATAGGTGTAGTCGGAAAAACTTTCGATTAAGCCACATTTTCAATAATAAAAATGTTTGTTATAGTGATGGACCCACTAATAAGAAAGGAATGTCATGATGATCTCCTACCCTTAAACCGTTTCGTTTAAGATAAGTAAAATTATAAGCTGGGGGTTTTTGTCAACTGGGCTAACTTGCTTTTACATGTATAGGGATATTTTATTTATTTCTTACTACCCTTACAAAAATGTTTGTTTTCCTTTAAAGTTTATAATTTTATGATGTACAAGTCTTATTCATATCTTGGTTGCCCCGACGGTGCCTAGACTATGTTCTTGACTAGGTCTAAACTGTTACATAGACTGCAGTCTTTGCCCTCGAGGCGGATATAGCCTGTTGAGATGGGATAGTCCCCTTGACTCTCCAACGGCACGTACCGATTTCGTTACCCATTGTACTACGGAGCGACGGGCGGGTGGGAGTGAAACTTCCCCCCCGCACCAGTCGACTGTCGAGTAAAGGTGTCTTAGTTCGGAACCACTTCTGTCCCGACCTTTATCTGCGTTTATTCTCGTTTTACTCGCGGTATCGATTTCCGTACTAGACAAACCATAAAACCTTTTTTAAGTGTCTGTCATATATCCATACCGGGATGTTATATAATAAGTTTATATCTACTATCCGAAGGGGGTTGGTAACTAGCGAAATTCAAGTTGTTACACTTGGGTTACTGGTTACTTTATTATTTTATTTGGATGGGCATAGGGAGACTACGCTCATAAGACCGCTCTACCCCGGACACACGAACCCTGGGGTGAAGACCTTCGAAGTCTGAGTTGTCGTCGATTGACTGTCACCCAGTTCGAAAGTGTGGGGGGGGAGGGGGGGAGTTGGAGGGGTAGAGGTTCTCACAGAAGAATGTCGCCGAGGAGGAGTCCTCCAGCGGAGGCCCGATACACCCCGTGGAACTTCTGTGGTCCTTCTTGTCAACAATTTTTAATACCTCTAAAGTCGCACGAACAGGATCTATGCTAGTCTTGTCTTATCTTTTGCTGTCGGCAACTCAATAATGGATGTCTCCGAATGATAGTTTGCTGTCCCGTTATGACGAAGTCCTTTATAGTATCGAGTTCTAAAACCAAAGTATAATGTCTCAAAGAAACTAAACAGCAACCTACGTGTAGATGCGTAGTCAAAGGACAAGAATCGACTGTCCTCATCTTTGACTACACCCTAGAAGACGACGGAGTCAATCCAAAACTGTACAAAGAGTCTCTACGAGGAAACGTATAGAGTCAACATCGTTCAAGATATAAGACCAATGACAACGAATGATAGTCGAGTTCATCAGAATAGACCTGGTTAAAGTTTGGAAAAGGTTACTATTTCACGAAAAACGGGACTCTAGACGACGGAGTAACCTATAAAAGTAATAAGTGAGACACAAGTATATGTCAATTGTTCGCAACTTGCCGTTAACATCGATTATCTCCTGTACTCTCATACACTAATAGATAACACGACCTCCTATTTTCCTTTGATGTAAATTTCTTTTTCGTTTTTTAAAACCGAAGTTGTAGAAATGAATACGTTCATTATTATGAGTTACAAACGTCTTGTTAGGTGTAGAGACAAGGAACATCTAACTTTAAACCAAGAGACACATTTACAGCCATAAATAATTCACGAGAAGCCTACTTTAAGTATCTTGTTTACTTAGTCTCTCTTTAACTCTTCTGTTTTTTTTTTTATTTTATTAGTAACACAATTATTTTTTGCTTCAAACATCTTTACGTCGAAATACTATCACCACATAGGTTGTTGTAACACTGTCAAACCGCCAGGTATTAGTGTATTTCCAGTAGTCGTATAGTCTACAAAGTAACCATTTATATAAATTTCACAATACCTCGAGAAACAGACATTGAATAAGGAACACATTATTGGGAAATAAAAAACATAGGAAGAATCAGTTTGTTTACAACTTTTTGTGATTGGAATTCGAATTAAAATAAAAGGAAGTAAAACGACGCCACAACGTATTAAAGTCACGTCTGCTTTCTAGGAAAGGGTCCAGGACGAAATCTTCAAAACAAAGTGACAGATACGTATTTTGATTAGGAGTTTTAAGTAGAATAAAACGATACGAAGAGGTAACATACGACCTGTTGTACTTTTGATTCCAGTTCCTTTCTCTTTTGTAAGCAGTTCATGATTAGGGGATGGTCTTGGACTTACGGTTCCTCGGGTTTTCTATGTGAAGGCGTTTTCCTAAGGTGTTTTTGAGTGACTTTACTGCAAGAATATAATGTAAAAGGAAAAGAGAGACAATCGGACAGCACCTAGAGTTCAGTGAAACGAGCGCGAACTTCCATCGAATAAGATTGTTAAAAAACAGTGACATAGACAAACCGAAAATTCCGTACACAAAAATATTACACAAAAAGGGCTGATCTACAAGGAGGGAATGTTTCGATGTAGAGATATGCCCTTGCATATCGAACGAAACCATAGTTAATTCCGTGTGTCACTTACAATATATACTAAACATATATATCTCTTATTAAAGTACGAGTGCATCAGTGTCCTTGATCGAGGCAGCGAGGACAATACATATCCTCGCCAAGTAGCATACTTTACGATAGACACCGTAACGACGACTCCGAATATATTGTACGTACAGGGAAGGAGAGTCTCGACTACCGGCCTCTACTCATGCAGACCGCAGGGAGGGAGAAGACCCGATACCTAGGTTGGGCGGCTGAGGTGACAAGAGTCATTCATAGGGTTTTATTACAGGAGAGGGGGGGGGGGGGACGAGTCATTTTACCACATAGTCCGCTACAGATTGTGGTAGAGAAACGGGTTTATCGTGTAACCAAATACCCGTTATTCCCCTGCCACTTACGGTCCGGACTCTTACTGTTTGACAAATTAACAAAAAGAGGTAGTAGGACGATTCCTAATCAGAAGAAGTAGCACATTGGTCACAACCTGTCATAGTGTGTTCAGGACTACGCACTACGGAACGATTACTCCACACACCACACACACAGCACACCACACACGCACCACACACACACGACACAGTCACACACACACCACACACTTACACACACCACAACACACACACACACACACACACACACACACACACACACCACACCACACAAACACACACACACACACACACACACACACACACACACACACATCACACACACCACACACACACAACACACACACACACACACACACACACACACACACACCACACACACATCACACAACACCGCTCTC
>NW_011337633.1:65449-80236 GCF_000735185.1 Notothenia coriiceps
ATAGTAAATGTTGTTTTTGCAGTATGCCACTACCCACCACTAATCCAGGCTTATTGTTAACCCATCTTACACAGAGCTTTAAGGCAATAAAGGGAACGCTGGCGTTTATTTTTGCAGCTGCCAAACGTGGAAATCGTTTTTAAAGTACCATTTTGTACACGTTTTAATACTATCATGTGGCCTTTTCATTGTGTGAGTCTTCACATAAAGGTGCCATAAATACAATGCCCCCACAACATAATATCGTTTTTTAGAGTGCGCTTAAGACTTCCTTTTGTGATAACAGCTTTAGCTTACGGGCTGCATTAGATTTCAGCCGTATTTTGCTGGCTTTCAGGCTTTAGACTCGTCGGGCGGACACCCTTACTTTCTTCCTTCTCCTCTGTCTGTGTACTCTCATGTTCCGATAACCCCAGCTCCCCCAAATGTCTTTTTGGTGTCTATCTACGCCGGGATCCTGAGTCGTGGCTGATCCTGTTGCTGCGGTCCTGTGTCCTGGATCCTGAGCACTGGATCCTGCACCCTGAGTCCTGGATCCTGAGTCCTGGATCCTGAGTCCTAGATTTGAGTCCTGGATTTCGAGTCGTGGCTGAACCTGTCTCTGCGGTCCTGCCTGACTTTCATCATACTACTTCCCTGATGGCTCCCACAGGATTGTTGAAATCCTTGTGGATTCATCTTCTTATTATAGACACATGCATTTCCAAACATTTGGTCTACCTATGTCGTAAATATATTATCTTTTCGATTTACACACGGCATCTATTGCATGTCTGTCTGTCCTGGGAGAGGGATCCCTCCTCTGTTGCTCTCCCTGAGGTTTCTCCCATTTTCCCCTTTAAACTGTGGGTTTTTCCTTCTTTGAAAGTTTTTCCTTGTACGATGTGAGGGTCTAAGGACAGAGGGTTTGGTATTGTCATACTGATATTCTATACAAACTGTGAAGTCCACTGAGACAAATGTAACATTTGTGATATTGGGCTATATAAATAAACATTGATTGATTGATTGATTGATTGATTGATTGATTGATTGATTGATTGATTGATTGATTGATATCAGATTCCAGGGTTGATGCCAGGAAGCAATTTACTTGTATACAAATATAAAATCTGATGCAAGAGAATGAATATGTTTCTGGAAGGTGAAACAACACGGGGGTTCTCCAATGCAAAATGCTGTGAAGAATGTTGCCAACAAATGTGCGAACTGCCATAAGGTACATTGCTTTAGTCTGAAAAAAGCATTGTGTTAGGGAACTCATGATTATCACGTTCGATTTTAGCATTCCCACACAAAATTTGTTCATTTTTCAACAGAGCAAATGGGATTAATTACGGTATAGTGTGTGGTGTGACAGCAGCACTGCTCACAGAAACATGCAAGATGCATCCGCCTCTGTTTGCAGTGTTGCCTTCCTCCACAGCACCCAGAACCGTTGCCAAGCAACCCACATAGACTTACAGACAACTAATACTTGATGAGTAAATTCACTGCTGAAACTAAACCACCTTCATATATAAAAAAACCCAATTTTTTCCAAGAGTTGCACATTTTTGGGAACTTACACTTTGTTAAACGTTATTAAAATTAAAATGTAGCAGAAGGCTAGCTTTTTATTATTATTTAAACAAATAGCTAGCACAAATAGCAAGATAAAATGTAAAGCGATTGGTATGTTGTTTTTAGTAAACATAACTCAAACAGGAGTAAGTGGTTTATTTATTGTGAACTGTTTTCAGCAGTGGACAATACACATTTGGTACTCTAGTCTAAATGTATGTGGGATTGAATACACGGTAATGAAGGGATAACCAGTAACCACCACATCTATAGCTTTATCAGGATTTATTTATATAGATAATAATCTTCTGCTGTATGATCATTTATGGTTACGGAGATACAGGTAGTGTTTCAAAAAATTCCAATCCAAATGTTTTAAAGGAACAGTAAATTGTTGGTTTTGTGGTGAACTGACTTGTTGATGATATACTTTTTTAAAAAGGCATTTATCTCTAAATGATCAGTCTGTGTGTGACCTGAGTGTCTTACCTCCAGGGATGAAGGGTTTGCAAGGGGCTGCAGGGACTGCAGGGGCTGCATGGGCTCAGAAGAGTGGGGCTCTGGCATGTAGGCGACAAACTGTAAGAAAATACACGTTTGCATGGATTAGTGCGCTGACGCAGCACAGGAGGAGCAGGCTGGCGTCTGTCATCAGTCAGCAGCAGAGCTTTGGTTGAGGGTTAGAGGTGGATTTTTTGCTCTAGTTGGCATAAACAGCAGAGGGTGACAGACACCTGCAATATTTGTTGCAGGGTGGCAGGATGCTACACTGCATCTGATTGGTCAGGTTCTAACCTCTCACCAACTCTTCCACCATGGGAAGTGGGCAGCTGGGTGACAACACACCAGAACGGAAGTATCATCGTCCAACACGTGTTTCCTTAACATCTAATGCATCCTTTAACAGTGTTAGGGAGTGTCTGCTATATGGCAACACACACATGTTATGAAGTCTAGGCTTAATTTCCAAAGAAGATTAAACCTTGGTTTCCTTTGAGTCCTGCACTAAAGAAAATCCTCAAACTGTACTTTCGAAGATAAATACTTTATACCATTTAACATCTTAGTGCTCTATCTTTGCATCAAAAATATGCATGCTCAGCCATCCTAAGGTCTGCATCTTCCTTGTGCTGACCAAGCGCAGAAGCTGCTTTCTATTGATTCCACTGCTCATAAGCTCTGCCTTGTGGGCTCCACAGTGCTGCTATTGTCTCAGTGCTAAACACAGCACTGGCTACCAAAGCACTAATGAGCGTGTTGTCATAGTAATGCAGTGAGTATGGTAGGAAAAACAACTCGTTGCACGAAGACTCCTAATACTGTAGTGTCGGCTCATAATTACAAAACACATGCAACTCATTACGTCGTATTTCATCTTAACACATTTTCTCTTTCAGACCCTTAAAACAAAGCTCTCGGTGGTGCTTGAGTGAGTAATGGACCCTCATTTCCATTTGGTCTGCGCTTCATCGACACTCCTGTCCAGAGTGTAAACTGAGAAAAGAACATCTCAAATTGACTCATTGGTGACATTTACACTGAATTTGTGATCTGCACAGATGTTTAGGCATTCTCTGAAATTAAGTAGCAACAATGAAAGGAATTCCTTAAATGCCAAAATAAAAATCATAACAAGCAATTGCAGGAATGCATTCAGAAGTATCTGCATCTTCTAAATGGTATTGTGGCACCTCAGTTATAGAGTAAAACATTTTGCAGGAAAGTTAAGTTGTAAATAGGCCCACTTGCAATGCACATGTTTTTGTATAAGTAAGTCTGAATACAAACAGCAATGTGATGCCATGGTAGCAAGCCGCTGTGTGTATGGACTGATGCCCCCATCAACAGCAACCAGTGAAACCCTGAGCCCCTCCCTGCGTGCAGAGCGTGAAACCTCCTCTGTATCTCTGCGCGGGAGCAGCTAAGTGCCTAAAAATGAAAATACATGTAAAAAACAGGCAGCGCATGCTCTGCTGAGATAATCCACTGAGGAGGCTGATGGATGGATCAGAGAATGGGGATGTAAGCAGGGAGCTCCTACGCCTTATGGATCACCCTCTAGTGGGCAGCAGGTACCCCCCTCCTTCTTCATAAAAAAAGGCTATATTCACTCTGTAGGAAGAAGGAAGAGTGGGCGGACATAAGACTGCAGCCATGTCCTTTGATCGAGAAAGGATTCACAGATTGGCAATTATGAGGAAATAAAATATCTGTTCTCTGAAAGAGCCATGTGTCCATCTTGGTGCTGTGAGGGGGAGCATGTGATTCATGCAGGAATCATGGACTTCATGTGAGATAAAAAAAAAAAGGAGACAATAGAGCTCGGAGAACACAAAACATCACGAGGACAGAATTCACACCAAGGCATGACCTTTACCCGAAGAGCTAATCAATACATTTGGTCTGATTAAAGATCTGTAAAAACGTATAATGTAAGTAGTACCACAGGCAAATCAACGGCTGACTAAAACTTATAAAAGAAGTAACTCATCATTAAAGTTCCCTTTTGTTTCAGTAGTTTTGCAGTTTTAACTACATGTGCAAACATAGTTACACTTCAAAGATGGAAAGCTCCATTTCTGTACATCCAGTGGGGTTTAAACATTAACACGCAGGCAGTGGAACTGACAAATTACAGCCTTTACTGTTAGTTTTACTGATAACGTGGATAATACTTAGATTTTTAATAAGAAACAAGGAATGGATGCGACACCTGTAACTCATTTAAACTGCAACCCTGCGTGTAAACATTCAAAATACAAGAGTAAACTTCGAATGTAACTAGATAATGAAGCCTCAGGCAAATGCCATCATCCTGGGAGAGAACATGAGAGACTATTTGCATTTCCATCTGACTCAACTGCAGTTTTGATCTCACAGCATTTCGAGGTTGTTCATGATGGTTTCAAGAGCAACCACTTTGTAAAAAGTCTGATTGTTGACAGTGGAGTACGCACCAAGGCTACATAAAGGATTTCACTTATTACAACTCTTAAAAAGGCAACATTTTCATATGGCAGTCTGCGGTTTGACACCTGCAGCAGAAGATGAGATTAAAAAGCAGAACTTACTCCAGAGTCAGGGAGGGGATCTTCAGTTTATCACGCCTTGACTTCATTCTTGTTGATCTCCAAGCGGGGTCTTCGCTCACCACAACGCGGCACAAGGCGCTCTCACGGCCGGCTCCCAGACACTCATCGCTGCGTTGGGTGACTAAAAATAACCCTTTACCAGAGTATCGTTTATCAGCAGCTTCAGCGGATTCCGTGGCGATTTGTTTTCCCCCGTGTGACGAGACAGGCTCCGGCTAAACGCAGTTACTAAAACAAATGACTTGCCCAGGCAGTTTTGCGCGTCTCGCTTCTCCTCTGTCTCCAAGGCGCACTATAGCGACTGGCACACAACCGAGGGAGCGACGGGTCACCACTAACCTCCATGTGACTGGTGGGTAGGGAGGGAGGGAGAAGGGGGGAGTCTATTGGAGGCAAAATCAATTTAGGAGGCTAGTGACAGTCAACACTGGTGAGGTTGGGTGAGGACGATATAGGGAAAAGTTGTCGTTGTTGTAATGAACCAACCTGATGAGAAAGAAAGAGAGAGTAGCCTACTTTTTTTAATTAATTTGTTTAAACAATGTCCTATCATAATGAAATAAGCAAATCTACTTGATGCCCCATGCTAATTATCAACATTGACACGACGCCAAAATAAAAAATGTCACTTGTGTTGTTTGATGAGATGTCTGCTTCATATATGATTACTATGTATCTCTCTCTGTGCTCTGAAACAAAATCAAGCAGAGCCGTGAAAACTGGCAGACTGCTGTTCGTGATGAGGCTGGGGAATACCTCTGACAGCTGCCACACACGATGCTTCTCATACTGTGTGTGTGTGTGCGTGCGTGCGTGCGTGTGTGTGTGTGTGTGTGTGTGTGTGTGTGTGTGTGTGTGTGTGTGTGTGTGTGTGTGTGTGTGTGTGTGTGTATCAAAAAGGCAGTTTCCCTGATCGTACTTCAAATGGAAAACCCTCTAAACCTTTTCACAGATGTTATCTAATCAGTATCAGAATCAGAATACCTTTATTCGTCCCACAGAGGGGACATTTGCATCTGTTAGAGCAAGAAAAGAGCCAAAGACAGCTTAATATTAACTAAAAACAGATGCATAAAGATAACAAAATAAAAAATACATTACACAAAACAATTATACAAAATACACATGTAACAGTTATCTTTATACATTAATTTCAACAACAAGATAAGGTTGATCAACAATTAACATCAAAGTGTGTTGCCATAAGGACAGGTTTTGTGTTTCTCTGTTTTATCCATCCAGTTTTTAATATGGGGGGGGGGTGATGTTATTATTTGCAACCCAGATTTCTTTCTATGGAATGCCTGCATCTCCAATGGCAACCACTGACTGCGATGGCACCAGTGTCTTCCTGGTTGCTAGGGAGCTGGTGATGGTTTCCCCCGTTGCTAGGATATGAGTGTGATCCAAGTACTGCAATAGTGACCAACTAGCAAGTTCATACACACATCACTTTACATTTACCTGACACTTTTATCCAGAGTGACTTACAGTAACTGCAATCAGTGAGGAAACAAATCAAACACAATGGCTGTGGAATGTGTACACTTTCTGCAGCCTGCTATCAATAAGGACAATTTTTACATTGCAATAAATAGGGGCCAGTTGTTTGTTACATACGTAACATTGTCATATCGCCAATATGAACTTTTAAGCTGAAAGTTACTGACAGATCACATCATTTTCATCAGTATCCTACAACTCCAGTGAGCTTTTCAGAGCAAAGTTGAGGAAAAATGTAAAGCTCTTGTCTGGAAACGTATACCATTGTTTGGACACAACACCAACTAAAGTCGTTTTGGTTACATTTGGCTTGAACATTTTTGACTGTGAGATAGCCGATCTGGGTCTGTGCGGCTGTGTTTGTGTGTGTGCGTGCGTGCGTGCCTGTGTGTGCGTGTGTCCGTGTGTGTATGGGTGTGTGTGTAATTGCTTGGTAATTGTTTTGTTAGAGCACTATTTAATACCAGAGTCGGTTTCTCAGTTACCATGGCGATTAGGGCTTTCCTGCTCTCTTCCCTCCCCTTCAGTGTGTGTGTGTGTGTGTGTGTGTGTGTGTGTGTGTGTGTGTGTGTGTGTGTGTGTGTGCGTGTGTGTGTGTGTGCATCCTCCAATCTCTGCAGTGTGAGTTGAAGCTCAGCTAAACACCATTTCAAAAATGTCCCTCAGCAAATTGCAGCGCAGTCAGATTTTAGGTTGTGCTTTTGATCTAGTGATGTGCAGTGTTTTCACATTACATCATGTTTTGTTTTGTTTGCTCTGCTCACCCATAAAAAGTAAACTGTGGTACACTTCTGAAGATTAGGATTACAAAGTGAAAGTTGGTCCACATAATGTACATCTTTCGGATGATGGCCAAAGTTACAAGTGGGTGTTCAAAATCTGCCAGCTCTGCCAGATTCAGAAGCACCCCTTTACATTTTCACTTGATTGGCCCAGATTAAAGTGCTTTTGTTTGGTCGAACAAAAAGGTCATAACTAACATCAGTGTGATTTTTGTGAGATTATGACCATCCTGGTCAAAGTTACGGGGGGTTGCCAAATCTGGAAGCAATAACACCAGCTCTGCCAGATTTAGAAGTTCACCTACCATTTTATACACCATGAATCCACAGTAAAATGGTTTTGTTATAATCATAATAATACTAATTATTGAGATTATAATAGGTCCTCCACTCCGAGTCTGTTGTTGCTCTAGCCCTAATAATGTGGAAATCCTTTTTGAAAGGTTCCCACAGAAATTCAGAAAAAGGCTTTCTGGGTAAGTGTGAGGCTCATAGATATAAACCATTTCAAACACAGATATTGAAGGCTTTAATAACAAGTGAGTGGCAAGAATTACAGCGCAACAAAACCTGAGCAACAAGAGGTGAGGCATTGTATTAGTTAATGTGGCTGCAACAGAGATAAAAAGGAGAGCATATAGGGATTGACAGCATGGAAAGGACAAATAACTCATGCACCCATCAGGACTAATGCTAACCAGAGTATATTAACAGTATGCAAATGCTCTATGCTAATCAAAGGATAGTAACAGCCTAGGGAAACACCTTATACAAAACAGGGAAAGCTTGTCATCTAAAACTACCCAAGGCCTTTTCTTATTCTCACCAGCTTCTGAAAGCATGATGTTTACACTGCCCAGTAGTATCCATTTAAGGGTTGATTTGTCAATGTCAACCTTTACTGCAATACAATAATGCTTCCCGGTTGTAAAAGGGACCTTCGCATGAGTCTCAGCAATGTAAGATAAACGCATGCAGTGCAGTGAAGATGCCTCTCCTGATGACTATAATAATGGCTCCAGCCTTCAGCTGAGACACTGAAAGCACTTCACCCTGAGGCCTTCACTCACTTCTTCATTGACTCTATTATAAAACTATTGAAACCTACTGTATTTGCTGCAAATGTTATGTAAAGTTAGTTTTCAAATTGATACCACATCATTAAAAGCTTATGAAAAGCATGTAAACGCAAATTGTATTTAACTAGAGAATTTATGTAATAATATTAAACATTTTTTTAAATTTGCAGCAACAACAGAAACACGTTCACCGCAGTAATTAATCAAGAAATATCACAAAAAGGCTGTTTTATTGTGGGTTGATAACAAAAGCAGCACAAAACATGATGTAAGAGGTGCACAGGGGAAATCATTTCAATAAACTGTGATGCAGGAAATGCGAAATAACCTCACAGGGGAAGCGAGCGGCAATAAGTGTGAGCATCTATGTTTCTGCTTGAGTCTGAGTGTGTGAGAGAGAAAAGGGAGGTGCGATCACGTGTCTGTGTTTTGTGAGTTTGCATCGTACCATTCAGCCCACAAGGTGGCGTAGAAATACAATGATAAGAATGGAATGATCACATTTGTTTCTCAAACAACAGCGTCAGAAATGTACAAACCTAAATTACAATGTAGTTTCTGTAGCAGACAGAAAACTACTTTAGCTCATGATAAATCACCAAGGCAAAGCACAACACCCTTTGACCTCATTACTGTCAGGAAAGCATCAGTTTATCTGTTTAAAATCCTGATTGATGTTTTGAATGAGTTGTTTCATAAATAACTTGTTTTAACTTTAGGGTCCACTGTGAATAGGTTAACATTTCAACTAAGAAATATTGCTTCCCCAGTTGATTATTTACATTCAGACAATGATCTTTGGTATTAGAAGTTTTCTGACGGTTTAGGTTTAAATATGCAATGAGACAATAATTTGTATGGCACCAGTCAGTGTCACTGTTTTTCTTGTTGTTCCCCCTACGACCCCCTTCCTATTGCAAAACGTCCTTGTGTATCATGAAAGGTGCTATATAAGTCCAAGTTATTAATATTATTATTATTATTATTAAATGTGTGCTAAAGAATAATGAATATTAAAGAAAGACAGGTACAAATTATTTGTATTATTTTGTTGACAGATTAGAGTCAAAGGTACATCACGGCCGGTTTTTAGAAACTTTGTTTATCCAAACATACTGAACAAAAATTAGAAGGCTGTCTTTAACTTCTCCTAAGCAAATGGTTTGAGCCTAAAACCATACATTTCAGGTGCAAAACCGAAGACAGAACTCCAACGTATCCGGTGAGCATCTCAGGTCTTTAATGGCGCACAACAGTAAAATTAGTGCATAAAGAAAAATATCTGCTTTTGTGTCATTTCAGATTTTTTTTTTACAATATATTTATGGTTAAAGTTAGCAAACATTGGGGGTCCTGATTTACAAAAATGAATCAAATCGGTGTATTTGTCTTTTTGTTTCTATAAGGAAGCTGCGGGCTGCCACTGTGAACATTTCAAAGCCCTCCAACATGGCTGTGATTGACAGGAGGAGCATGACATCAACTAAGTGTGTGCCCCTCGGAGCTGAGTCATCATCTTTAGTGGTTAAAAACACGGGGTCTTCCTGTGATACTGTGGAAATTGAGAACAGACGCTGACCAGCAACTACAGCAACCACTGAAACTAAACATCCTACAAAGGAATGAAGGAATCCCCCCCTGATACATGCAGTTTTGTCTAAAAGTCATACAATTGTGACTTCAAAGACCCCCACTTCCTCTTGTGTGGTTGAAGTGTCGCATTGCGTGTGTGTGTGTGTGTGTGTGTGTGTGTGTGTGTGTGTGTGTGTGTGTGTGTGTGTGTGTGTGTGTGTGTGTGTGTGTGTGTATATATGTGTGTGTTGATTTTCATTGATGGAGTCATTAGCATAGTAATATTTGATAGCATTGCATAATTCTATGTACTGATTGTTTTTGTAATGAATAAAAAAGAAGGTTAGATGTAGTTTATTTAGTTGGAATGCTGATACAGCATTCCAATTATCTGTTCTTCGACGCACGAAATTCTTTATTATTATTCCGCCGGGATTTTGCACCTCTTCTGCTCCCACATTCCACTTTGCAGAAACTCTGTTCAAACATCAAAACGTTTCTCATTCATAACTTTCATAATTCCCGAGATATATCCCATAATTCATCACATTTTTAACATGGAAGTCAATGGAGAAATTCTTCAGACTTCAACAAATCTTCATGCGACTTCAACTGCTAACTGTTCATTCATACTTTCACTCAGAAACCTCATTCCAACTTTAAAATGTTACACATCTTTCTGACATTATTCGTGTTGCACAACTTTTAAATCTGATTCTTACTTTTAGAGATATTAAACATTGCTCAGACCTTGGTAAAGAGGCCTTCTTCAGATTTTAACATTAACTAGAGTGCGTGATGTAACAGCTAGAGTATAGGACAGCTTGAAATTTGCCTTCATATTTTTTTTTAAATCTGCCATAATTCCCAAACCCAAAAATAATTAAACAAAATGCCTCTTGAGGGCATGAAGTGACAAAAACTTTCAACATGTCTCCATTAAAGCCCATTGTAATTTCAGACTGATATTTACTCACAGCAGCAGCCGCACACATTTAGTTAATCTGCCAAAAAGGCCACATTATTGACCCGAAAATACACAAATAGCACACTTCAGATGCTCAGAGTTCTTGAGATGCTTCACGCTTTGAAATGTCACCGAAATCTGTTACGGTTCTTCAACAAAACGTTCACATGTAAGAGGTTTATCTCTCATTCAGAACAATGCAAATGCTCTCCTCTCACTGATTACTGCACGTTGACACGTCGTTAGATCAAATATAAACACCTGTGTTATGGAACACGATGATGTCATAACTCCAACTGACATTCTCAGAGCAGCAGACTTCAGATAATGGTTAACACAGCTCTACATCAAATGATGTTACGTAATGTGGTGTTACTATGGCAACGCATCTCTCGCCATAAAACAGCAGCAGACTTCGGATAATGATTAATGGTCCTGCCCTCAACAGCTCTACGTCAATTATGGGGTGGCATCATATGCCGTTTCCATGGAAACGCATCCCTCGACATGAAACACGATGTCGCTGTAACTCCAATGGATACGGTCCGATCGCCCCCAAACTTTGCTTGTATATCACCGGTCCATGCCTCAACAACTCTACGCCAAATCTGAGATCTCACCGTAGGCTGTTTCCATGGAAACGCATCCCTTGCAATAAAAAACGATATTGCTATAACTCATATGAAAATTGTCAAAAAGTGCTAAAACTGTGCTAACAGTCCAGCCATGAAGACATCTACGGGACAGTTTTGAGATTTCTTCAAATGCCATTGACATGGCAACACAATGCTCGCCATGAAACACGGTTTTCTCATAATCTCAGTGAAAATGCTCCAAACGGCCCAAAACTTCACAGGTTTGGTAACGATGCAGCCATCAACGCACCTAAGCGTGGGATGTCATCAAATCAAGTTAGTTCAAAAGTTTGTTTTTCAAATATTCTGCTGCTTTTCCAGGCCTTTTTACTTTCTTTTCTTCCCTCGTCATCACACATTCAAGCAAGTGTTATATGTATGTTTTCAATCTAAATTCTTCACTTTCTTCAATTCAGCGTCAGCTTTTCAGCATAAAGCATTCCCACTAGCAATTTCTTCAGGAATTGCATTCTCTAGTTCGTATTGTTTAATTATTGAAGTGGGTGACAAAAAACTATTGCAAGTAACAACAATGCTAATTCAAAGAAGGAATCTGATTGTTAAATAATTTAATCTTATGATCTTAGGTAACATGGACATTGAGAAGTTGCTGTTGACTTTCTTCAAAGTATTTAATTAAAAAAAAGCTTATACAGGCTATGAGTATGTACAGTTACCTTACACACGGTGATCTATGATTCACTCAAAACTTAAAAGAAACAATTTGCTCTTCCTGAAATCCCACACATTAAGTGTGCGACTTCCTCCTCGGCTGAGCTCCTCACCGCCTGCACCACATGTCTATGAACCTCTTCGTAGACTTCCGTTACAGGAGGTGCTTCTGGTGCTGTTGGTAGATAAATGGTGTTTGTGCTAGTTCCTGTCAACTGTTTCCTCCGCTCAGGCACCAAACGTTGGTAGAACTATCAAACTGTCAGCTCATATAAATCAGAAATAGTCTAGAGCCACAACACTGGCCTGCCAGCGACACAGTTCCTCTGCCATGGTTAACAACATCATGTCAAAGCCTCTCGGGTTAGTTCTGATCCTCACAGCTCACATGGTGTTCAACGGTAAGCTGTCTTCTTCTCCTGGTTGATGTTTTACACTTTTGTTGGCTTTCACCTGCTTTTGTTTCATTGTTATTGCTCTCTGTGAAATATTTGTATTTCTTCTGCTAGAATTGTATTGCCTATAACACGCGTGATAATGCTGTTAATAATAACACACAGTTATGGAAATGTTGTCCTGAGATTATGCGTTCCCAGTTTGGTGTTTGTTGTTGTTTTACCACTGCACATTTAGCACCATAAAAAGGGACATGTGAAATCAGATAATACAAATAAATAAAGTAATACATATTTATTTAACCCTTTTTTTTAAGTAAAACTGATTCTGGCTCATGTGTATGCTATAATGACAGACAGGATGCATTGTTAGTGCACGGGTTAGTGTGGGTGGTAATGTACAGGAAATATTCTTTAGGTTTTATTCAGCGTCAGGAGATCTTTAAGCTTATTATTAAATTAAATGACATCCTGACATGTTAACACAACACACTATAACACATACTGAGACTTTACAAGAAATTATAAACAGATATAAAATATGTAATGTCTTAATATGTTGCTTCTAATAGGCGGATTACTGCCAACAAAATTGAAATACTGCACTTTGCACTTCAGCTTTGAAAAAAACCGAAAATAATAATGAATTTATAAGGTATAAAAAACTGAAATACCAAGATGTTCATGAACATAGATATGTTTTGACTACAGATAGGAATACTTATATTGTAGCTAAAGTTATTGGCTATCTTGCCAGCTAAATTTCACTCCAAATAATGTTCGACGTGTGCACTATATAGGCCACAGATTAACAAACCATAGTGCAGTTACACATTACTTTTATAAGTCAAATAATACTTTTTTTCTCATGCTCATTCGCATTCAGGGTTTTGCTCCCATACAGTGCTGAGCCAAGAGAAGATCACGGGGAGTCTCGGCGGTAATATCACCCTTGAATTTTCATTTAACTTCAGTGTAACAACAGGTTTTGGAATTTATAAAAAAAAAAACTCAACAGACGAAGGACAAAAGATTGCTGGGTATTTACGTGGCAAAAAAGAAGGCAATCTTACAGTCTACCCTAAAAATACGTCTGTCTGTTTTGAAATAACAAATCTCAGTCTAAGTCATAAAGGAATTTACTGGGCCAGTTTGTATGTGGACGGCATCACGGAAAAAAGTAGAAGGATAGAGCTGGACGTCCGAGTGACGAACAGAAGCATGGGTAAGATTCATGAACCACATGTAATGACAATATCCAATATTGTGATACTTTATTCAGTACCCTGGCCGAATGACTATCAGACCAATATTGTCTTCATCACATTTCAAATTTGGAAAAAAGTACTGACATTAATTTACATGATGCTAGTTTTTGTTTTATCATGGACATTATGAAAACAAGAGCCATATAGAATACAATTGCATTTTCATTTTTGCTCAAATCAAAGACACTATTTCGAAAGATATAATTATAGGAATTTCAATGGAACATACAGCAATTTAGTGTATTTTAAACAATTATGATGTATATTTAATAATGTATGCCATAGTGGTAAGAACATCTTTTTCCTGTATTGATATGAGTGTTTATTCATTTCCTTTCAACACCTACAGTAACTCCAAAACCAACTAACATCACATTGATTGGAGACAGTGGAAGTGCCGGAATGTCCTCCTCTCAATTCCTCGCTGTCCTTTTGGTTTCATCTGTTGTGCTGTTGGCTGCAGTTCTTCCCTTGTTGAGCTGGTGTATCTTGAGACACAAAGGTATTGAAAGTGACTGTGCATCAGTACTTTTCCTCTCTGCATATGTTTTACTTGTCTGCCATAACTTAACATTTCAGCCATTCAGTCACAGAGTCATTCTACAGAAAAGCTGGAATCTGGGTGATACAAATCTGCTGAAATATATTCCTTCTAAACACATCTAAAACCTGTTAAATAGCAATAACTAACTCTTAACTTGATGAATCCACAACAAGTAGAGCCTAAAGTATTTTTATTATTTTTATACATTATACAAAGCTTATTTACATAGGAATGTCACTGGTGTTACGTGTTACCAGGAAGAAAAGTAACACTAGTGACGGTAACACCAGTGACAATTTGGAGAAAGCACTACCATTTTAACAAAATGGCTGCAATGTGTCAGACCAAATGTGGCTTCAGTCAATATCAAAATCGTTTAATTCTTCAATACAATACATTTTCACATTCAAATGTTCACCCCTAGGGCTATGCACTTATATTTTTAATGACAGACTTGAAAGGCGCACGTAACATTTGAAGATAAAATGACACCTTTAACAAACAAAGTAAGAAGTATCTGACTTTCCTTATGTCTTTGTCCACTGCACTGCCTCAAATGATCTCTTGTTACAGGAAGCACTTCAGAGACAGTACATTATTTCAAAAATAAAAGCGTTTTGTGTAGCAGTAACACCAATGACGTAATTTTGGGTGACTGACATTTATTGGATATTATTACTAATAATTTGCGTTTTTTGTTACCATTTCAGTGTTA
>NW_011337634.1:0-6429 GCF_000735185.1 Notothenia coriiceps
CACACACACACACACACACACACACACACACACACACACACACACACACACTCTGTCTATCACACACACAGACAGGTGTGTGTGTGTGTGTGTGTGTGTGTGTGTGTGTGTGTGTGTGTGTGTGTGTGTGTCTTACTGTCATGATCAGCCAAGGTGAAGTCCCCCTCGTACAGCCCGTCACTGAAGGCCATCCCCCACACTGAGATTAGGTCGTTCAGAGCAGGAACGTTAGCGCCCCCTGTGTCCGGCATCCACCACTGCCTGCAGGTCACACCAACAACACATCTCTGACAACTCATATACTGGAAGCAGCAACACAAATACTGTATACATCTACATAAAAAAAACTTATAGAAAACACCCACTGCTTTTCAATACAGGATAAAGGATTAGTTTTAATTTGTGCCACAAACAGACAACTGATGGAAAGAAGTACTATAGCCCAAATACGAATAAACAAAAAGGTTCTGTGAAAGTTGTTCCATTAAAGAATATAAAATAAAAGATGTATACAATTAAATATAATGTATACAAGTATACAAATTAATATTATTTCACAAACACAGTGTCATGCTTGAGTATGCACGCTAGTTGTCCATTTGAACCTATGATTTGAACACATGTATGTAATACATAGTAAAGTTTGAGCAAAAACTGATGTGAAGGATTGAGCATACATTTGTATAAGGAGACTGGATTTTAAGTTATTTAGCAGTTTATAATTAGATGTTTCGTAAAGTTTTGCTGTTGTCAAACACAGCGACAATTTAGATCAATTCATCAAGATATTTTTGTACATTTTTGTATTCTTATTTGTTACATCCTCAAAAACCTATATGCCACTACAGGAGAGGGAATAGCGGTAAAAGCATAATAGAGCCACTATAAGAATTCAAGGTTACACGGTATAAGTGATTGGTGAAGAAAAATAAGTAATCGTATATGAACAAAGTCATTTTCCTAGAAATAAATCAATATAAAATCGGACAAAACCGAGCATCAAAATAAAATGATGTTTTAAAGGATGAAATGGCATTAACTTTGAGAACATAAGGAAATAAGTTCCAATGAACAAAGAGATGAATCATCGCCATTCAATTAAAAGTGAATTACTCAGAAAATATTTGGAAGCCCTAAAGACTATATTTGACTGAATTTAAGACTTTCATCCTGTGGATATTGTGCAACAGCTTGGGTGGGATATGAATGGAGTAGCAAGGAGATGCGGCACGTGTTGTGATTTATAACTTCTATTACAGAGCGAGGACACATAAACACAGTCCAACACTGCGGACAGACACAGGGATACAGCGAGCTGCTGTCTGACACATGCAGTTTATCTTCAGAACAAAGCTGCTGGAGAGAGCCAGATCTCCGTAAGGTGAGAGCTGTTAATCATGGCACTGTCTCTTAATGGAGGGAGAGGACACATTTTAGAGAAAGAGATATAGGGAGCTTCCAAAATGAAGATGAATCACAGTCAGAGAGGATATTCAATTACTGCTGTGACACTTTAAGTTCCTCAAACTCATTTTATAATAAGAAATCATTCAATAAAACACTTTGCATATCATATTGAATTTTGTTCAGATATTTAGATCAGAAAGAGATTGGTTTTATTCCAATAAAACATTAAGAGTTGTGAAGGCTTATCTTCTTTTTTTTTCTCTTTTTTGGTCACATAAGGCAATGTCAAAGTATGAGTCCGTGCCAATTTCAGCCAAAAGTACATGATACTTGCCGTCTATAGAAGGCCCTGAAAATGTCTATTCTAATTCCGACTGTTGATTCCAGTACAGGTTCAGCACCTCTTTTCACCAGAGCCCCGTCTGCCCTGATTGGTGGCTGGCGGGGTCTGTTGTGATTGGTCAAACACTTAGAGACAATAGGCCCTCTATAAAGGGGAGATTTTGGGGGGTTTTCCCTTTCTATAATAGGGCCCCTTTAAGTTTAACAGTCAACAACGCCACTTCAGACAAATATTCATAAATTGTTGCTTTTGCAAAAAAGCATGTGGTGTCAGCTTTTATGTTGGAGTATACATACTTCTAACCAAGAGTGGAGCAAAACAAATCCTTCATGTAAAACAACCAGAAATGGGCCGATAGTAAGACATGAGAAAGCAGGCTTTAATGGCCTTTAACATTAGCCTGTCTTATTGCCGTGACAGTAGTAAAGTCAGTGATGGCTGCTCACCTGGTGTTTTCGTCATAGAACTTGACCTTCCTCATGACCGAGGTGTTGTACCAGTCGCTGAAGACGATGAGCGACAGGCCGTTGTCGATGTCTCTCCTCAGCTTGGTGATCTCTTCGGGGAAATACTCCTCCTCGCTGTCCACCATCATCAGAGTGCCTGTGGAGACAACAGAGCCAACCACACATTAGCTTGATCTCTTTTGCTCCACCATTAGCCGATAGCACTCTGAGAAAAAGAAGTGGAAATCTTCAGTTTTTTGTCCCTGTGCTCTTACCGTACTGGCTGGCATCAAAGCAGGTGATGGGCGCTCCGAGCACCTCCACAAAATATCCCATACTCCTCAGGTGCTGGTACATGTCCCTGAAGTTAGTGTGGATGTGGTCTCCGTTCCTGAAACATACATTTAATCAAATCCATTTGACCTTTCAGTTGCATATGGTCAAATATGCTAATAAAACAAACATTTGAAAACACATATTCAACCAAATCAGTGATGGGAAAAAAGATGGGTGAAGCAGGAAAGTCTTATAGACATCAAGTAGACATCTCCACACACGCACCAGTCCAGTGGGTCGTTCTTCATGCGGAGGTTGTCTCGGGGAAAGTATCCGGGGGGGTAGCGCAGGTTGTGGTACTGATCCCAGAGCACCCTCTTACTGCGAGGGGGGGTCGGGACGATCTTCACCTTGATTGGAAGTTTGACTGTGGAGGTCATCTCACCACCCGCCTCCGACTGTAAGGGGTTAAAGGTCAGGAAGGTGGATAAGTTATTACTGAAGAGGAGTTTTCAATAACACAAGATAGATCATTTCAAATCTTAACCAGGGTACTTCTGCAGTTCCAGGTGCAGGGATAGTACATGGAAAGATGATGGAGTAGTGCAATTGATTAAAAAAGATACACTGAAATTATGATTTATTCTGAAAACTAAATCCACTTATTGTGATGATGAGAACAATACACATTGGAATAAGCCAACCAATGTGGTTATTTGCTTATATTGCTACACACATACACAGAACAGTCTTGTTGAAATGTGAAATGTTCAGAATCAATTCAATTAACTCAGGACAGACCTGAGTTAATTGAACATGTATGAAATGATGTTTCTGTGGTTTCATAATAATCATTACAGCACTGCATTTATGTGATAAAAAGGAAATTATTTAGTTGCTTCTTAAATCAAGTCTGAAATGCAATATCACAAATGTATATACACAAGGCAGACGTGTGATAACGATAGCAGCACATTTATTCTCAAAAGTTCTTTATTTTATTCTCAACATTTTAAGTTTATTTTCAAATCCA
This sequence comes from Notothenia coriiceps, assembly GCF_000735185.1. Taxonomy (NCBI): domain Eukaryota; kingdom Metazoa; phylum Chordata; class Actinopteri; order Perciformes; family Nototheniidae; genus Notothenia; species Notothenia coriiceps. The sequence goes on from NW_011337634.1 coordinate 3,506, forward strand.
CATCTGATTTATTTTTCTTATGCCTGGTACTAAAGCCAAACAAAATCTTCCTCCTCTAATTTTTCCCCCAATGCCTTGCTCGTTTACTCTTAAATACACTTCCTACCAATTTAAATCATTAACAACACAGTTAACATGTCACAAATGAGTGCATTCAAGAGAATAATGTTGCCAAAGTAATGAATAACTGGTTTACCTCGAATTGTTACTTCAAAGTAGTATCGTGTGTGTGATGTACAATTAATATAATAAAACTAAAACATTGTCAAGTGAATGAAATAAGGATATTGTGCGTATCCATTTTCTTTGTAGTGTAACTCTTAAAATCAGTTTGAGACATTTGGAGGTAAGCTGTTGCTGCGGTGACTCACATTGTTCTCTGCAGGCGACGCCACTGTGATCATCACATGACCCTGAGCGATCCCTTCCCATGATGCCGCTTTCTTGGCCACGGAGATGGACACGGCCAGGTACCCGGCCCACGGCCACAGCACGGGGGAGTAGGACACGGCCACGTCAATGTGGTCTCCGTTCTGAGGGAGGTACGGCTGCCAGATGGGCTGAGCAGGAGACAGGAAGCTTTAGAACGCTGACAGGGAGACGTTTCAACCACTCTCAGATCATCATGATGCAGAACCAGGCCACACAAGGATGGAATTCATCATACACCTGTCCTCTAAAAGAACTTAGAGATGTGTGTGCTGTTGCAGAGGAGCATTCAACTGTTATGCTGAATTAAGGGCCTTTTTGGATTTATTTAAAGTATTTTATTTAATTTGTAATTATTTATATCAGAAACATTTTAGCAAGGGTGCAAAGGGACATTTTTCTTAGAATTTTGTAAGTTTAAAAGAGCCCTGTTATGCTCATTTCTAGGTTTCATATAAGTATTGTGTGCCTCTACTGGGACATGTCTCCATGCTTTAATGCTGCTGCCTGTGCTGCAGCCACTCTTTTCACCCTCTGTCTGAAACCAGAGCCCAGTCTGCTCTGATTGGTTAGCTGGTCGGCTCTGTTGCGATTGGTGAACCGCTTAGAGATTTCTACGCTGAGTGTTGCATCATAATCAGTGGCGGCCGGCCCATAGGGGCGCTAGGGGCGCCGCCCCCCTCTTCCTACATGTTTGATTGTCATTAAAAAATAAATTTAAAAAAAACTTTAAAAAAAAATATATATATTTTATTTTATTTTTAATGAACAAGGTAAATATTATATAGTTGGTATCAGTAAAATGTATAATCTACAATAAAATCTCGTTTAAAATTGTTTTACGATGTCTAAAGTTACTGATAAGTCACATGTTTCCTGCCTGGTGTATCATTACCCTCTCTCGTCCGGGCGGTAGAAAGGAGTCCTCAGCCAGAGCAGCAGCAGCCAACAAGCTGACTGTTGCTATCTGTAAACTATGCCGCCGAAACATAATTATATAAAAGGTCTGCAGGTGGAGACTCCGGTGCTAGTGGATCACCGGAGCTGTAGATTAACATTTACATGCTTATTGTAGTTGTAAGGGCAATGCCTGTAGCACCATGGAGCATATGTGTGGGCTGGACCTGTATTTTACAGGAAAGGAGTGAGCAGAGGGTGGAGTTGTCGATTCTTGTTCAGTTTTCTTCCTCACCCTCTCAAACTTTGAGTTGCACGCGCTGCTAAAGAGACGCGCTACCATGGAAACCAAACAATGGTGTAGCTGTATTAAAGTCCGAGTGGAAAACAGTTGTAAGTAAATCTGATTTTGTCAGAAATATGACCACGGGAGGAAACCGGGAGAGGGCAAGGAAATCGGGAGTCTCCCGCAAAAATCGGGAGGGTTGGCAAGTATCACACACACTAATTTAGATATATAGAGACAGAAAAACCAACCAGAATAAAAAGAATCAGCTGGGCTGCCTCAACTGACCTGAAGCTATGGGATCACACACACACACACACACACACACACACACACACACACACACACACACACACACACACACACACACACACACACACACACACACACACACACACACACACACACACACACACACACACACACACACACACACACACACACACACACACACACACACACACACACACACACACACACACACACACACACACACACTTTTCAGTGTCCCAGTAGACAACGAACCCCCCCTGCTCGGGTACCCCGAACATTTTTTTCGGGGCACCCACATTTTTTTAATCCTCTGGAGCAGAGAGAGGAGCTGTGGATTATTGTTATTGATATCGTACAGTAACAAAGTATTTGTACATTAAAAAGTAATAAAGTTCAGTGTTACACTGTACTTTATTACTTTAATTCAAACTGTATTCCCTTCTTATCATGTAGCCTACACTTCTTCCTTTCAATGATACATTTAAATCACCTGACTACAGCATATAACATACCTGCTGCAACCCTGTGCTGCTGCTGCTGCTTCTCTCTGCCTCATCCTCTATTGCTGGAGGCAGCTCCACCTCATCTGATCTCTGATATGAAAGCAATCTTGTTATGATCATATTGAGCTATCGGTGTGAGTCTAACATTAAACAAGCAGTCTGCTTGTCATACATTGCTGACGATACATTTTAAGTGGCAATTTGTTGAGTCACTGCCGCTAAATGCCGGTAGCATCAAGCTAGCAATGCAATGCAATCCTGCATTAGCCTCACATCAACAGGTGTAGAAAGAACATCCAATTATCCTGAGCGAATTTACTGAATAAACCAACTCACATCTCCTGTCTTTTTTTTCACCTAACTCATTAGACTATTCTTCTGCTGGCGTTTCATTGTGGTTTTCTGTCAAATTCAATACTGTAGTTCAAAACCGTGGTACCTGCTCACCATCTGTGAGCTGGCAGACAGAAGAGCTCGGGGCAATAACACTTTGTTGTTCTCCTCCTTTCCTCCGCTCTTGTCTCTGATTGTGAGTG
>NW_011337634.1:7829-34416 GCF_000735185.1 Notothenia coriiceps
AGGTTTTGACAACGTTGTCATGTCATCCGTCACAAAGGGGATGGTAACAGAACCGCCCCGCGACGCGGGACGGTTGCCTCGGGGCGCGGGACGGACTTTAAGTTCCACAAAAAGAAAAAGAAAAGAAAAAGAAATTTAAAAAAAAAATTATAAATTTTTTATCTTATATATATATTATATGTCACCCCGTTTTTTCGCATAAATCAGTCGGTGTTAACACGTTCAAGAGAGGTGTAATTTTTTCTACTTCTCTCCGGATCATTAAAGTAGGATATCCCATATGGAGTTGATACTCTCTGTTTTTCCTCTTTTTCTTTTAAGTGTAACTGGACTAAAATTTCTTATATAAAACGTTACTACTACCTTATCCTTTTTTATAATAAACCAGTTTATTGTTTTCAAGTCCTGGTTCCTCTAGTGCACTACTGTAGGCCGCTCGACTCGCTCTTGTGACCTGCCTCATCAGCCGCCCGTCGTGTCCATTAGTCTGTTATATTGATACTAAATTGGTTTTGACTTTCAGAGTTTCTACATTACGCGTCCCAGTCAAGGGTAATCACCTCATTTTTTGTAGACGCAGATTTACGGGCAGGTCATCAAACTGGTCTCGATTCTCGTTTCTTTCTCTGTGCGCCGAAGTACCGCCTTTACAAAGCACACTTCTCCTTGTGGCAGGGGTTCACCCCGATCGGTTAACGAATATGCTTTATGTTTCGCAATTTCCTTTTGGACATTGCATTCCAAACCTTCGTTAGACCTGTTACGATAACAAGTTAATTTCTTTCTCTCAGATTCCGCGTGAAAGCGTTTTCTTATTTTGGTTGCGTCTTCTCCGCGTAATCGCTCTATCTCCTAGCTTCGGTTAAGGTTTCCCTCTGCCTTACCCCATAAACAGGTTTTTACCAGTTTCGGGAGGTCCCATTTTTAACGACCTAGACTTCGATCTTCAGCCTCTTTAATTAGCATTGGATTCGGGCCGGAGGCGCTCCCATTTCTTCGGCCACCGTCAGAGGGGTGATGACCTGATTTTAGAGGCTGTGAAGGACTCTGCGACCAGATCACCTGTGTATGCGGCGTGGACTCTACCTCAGCAAGAGAAAGACATTCGCTACGGAGACTGGATAACACGCCACTTTCGTGAGTAGCTACGCAGTGGACGGCAGTGGTACAGTATATTTCCGCGTTGTGATAGTTGACTTGTTACTGCAATGTGTCTTCTTTGGCTAGTTATGTTGCTTTCCTTAATTGACTTGTACAGGATCAAAGAAATAAATTACAACGGACGAATATGTAATTATTTACAGAATTTACAACTGCGTAGTAATCTAGAGCGTCAACATTTAGTCCTACCTGTGTACCTTCTATAGTGAATTGACGTTTTGCGACAAGTTCTACTAAAACCTAAAGATTTACCAACACCTGCACCCCTAAGTATGTCTCTCGAGGCATCCGTAATGACGCGGTTTTTCTTCTGAATGCCGGTGCATCGCCCGTCAGGACATGCCGGACGGCTCCCTCGCGATCCAGCCATTGAGACCATCAGATAGTACACTCGCCCCCCTCCTGAAAGTTAAGTTTATCTAGCGCGACTAATCCTCTTCGCACTCTTTCCAAATTATTCTCTTTCTCTGTCCGACTTAAGATTATAACCTACACCCGGCTCAATCGGTATGGTTCCCTGACACCTGCCCACCGACTCGACGCCTCGCGGCGTGGCGCCCTTCGCAACGCCGCCTTGTGTAGGTTGTGAGCTGAATGGTGTATGTCGGTTCGTGTGATCTTGTAGTTGGGGTGTGTAGTAGTGGTGTTGTTGTTGGTGTGTGTGTGGGTTGTGGTGTTGTGTGTGTGTAGGGGCGCTGTGCATCTGCTTTGTGGGTTTCGTGGTGATTGTTGGAGGTGGTGGTGGAGGGTGCTAACCACACTGAAGATTATGGATTATCTCATATTTTTAAGCCTCAATTTGTCACCAGAAGTCATAATTTAAGGGGTCATTTCTCAAAAATGTCTTCCGGGGGAGGATCCCCCCGGACCGCCCTGGTTTGGTCCCCATTTCAATAGCCCCACCAAAAATATTTTTCCACCAGCCGCCACTGATCATAATGATGTCAACAATGACAATGCTATTTAAAAAAACGTTGTTACAAGCAAATACAGCAGTAACCCCCTAATCATGAAGTACTCTTGTGTGGTAGTAGGGTTCAAATAGAAGGCAGAGGAGTAGCAGAATATCGTTACACAGATTCACAAAACTCTAAATCTGTGGGCAACGATTTATAATTTTTTTTATCCATCTGTGGGGCATCATAGCTCGCCATAACCGCATCATTCAGTGTGATGAAAAAGTAGCTTTTGCCCTTCCAAACCATATGCTGCTTTATTTACACCACAGGTTTCTCCTATATTAACTATTTAATAAAGTTTGTATCCAAATGTAGTCACTCGGAACCACCATTTCTATGATACCAGTGATTCCACCTGATAAAGCCATTCACTCAATCTTACCCTTTGGGCAGAAACATGAAGTACACTATATACAGTTTATATGTTTGGTCTCCACTAGGTATTGTTGCTTATTAAAGAGCACTGCCATGTTTAATGCAATGTCATTGACATATCGCTGTACTGTGACAAAGTGTACACTTAATATTCAGTATACAACAAATAATTAAAGTCAATGACAACAAAAGTGGAGTTTATTATTAATATATAACTGTGGGAGGGTTGTGACTTTTTCAGGTCACAGTACAACTTTTATAATTGAGGCACCGGGTTTACTAAAAGAAGAGTTCAAAAGAGTGCCCATGTTTTGTGTAGGTTTGTGTTAGCACCTTGTCTAAAATCCTGCCCGTGACTCCCATGCCGTTCAGGATGGTCACGTTGACGATGGTGGGCATTCCTCCGTAGTAGATGGGCTGAGAGCAGTAAGGCCACATGTAGGGAGACTCTGTCAGGTCGATGTAGCTGGGGGACAGACTGCCAGGGGACAAGGACACAAACAAGTAAGTATAACTCTGGTTTTAATATTACAAACATATGTGCTTTTTGTCAAGTAATCAGGAGAAATGCAGAAACAAGGATACGTCAAAGGACAAGGGACTACAGATAACTGTGGTGGAAACTGTAGACAGAAAAACATGTAATGCATGATTTCTCCTTGTTTTCAATAGTCACTTTGCCCCTGTCAGTATTTCATGATTGAAACAAAAAAAATGAAATAATGTTGATAACATTCAATAAGCCACATGTTTTAGAATCAGTTCAGATAACATCAAATATCAAATATCTTGTTAAATGCTAAAGCAAGGACACATGTGCATTTAAAGAATCTTTGGCCTTGAATCATGTTACATTATGTATTATATAGATGCCAAAGATATCTAGCTCCACATTTATGATTGGCATGAAATAGTTTGACAAATTATGAGATAAACCAGTAGGATATAATTATTACCTGGCTTATTTATCCAGCATTACACAGGAAATCATTTTCTGTGATTTATGATTTTAGATGAGAACAATAAAAAGTGACTGAAATGTCAATGTACATTTTTTGTGTGGATTTAAAGCCAAGGTTAACGGTGATTGCAAAACAAAATAGAAAACACAATTTGATTAGGTTTTCATCATTTATTTGTTGATCATATTGAAATTCAAAGTTCTAATTTCTTATTTTAAGAATAAGTGTTTCGGCTTATCTGGAAGTATTTTAACGCAAACACGTTTATTTTTGGGCAATTTATATTCCCTTCCTTTCTAAGAAGGATAATTCACAGCATGAAAACATTTGTATTAGTTTTTTTTTATTTTTTATTATTGTACATTAATACATAAAAAGAAAATAATCAGATAATTAGTTTTTCTATATTTTCATGTGTATGTAGGCGTGTTATCCAAAACGACCTATTTATTAATTCATACAAGACTATTTTCTATTAACACTAATGTATAGGTGTGAGTATGATATCACATGAATGCCCTAGACACCTACTGACTATGCATGAGTTTACGCTGAGCAGCCTGCATGAGAATGAATCACAGCATACTATATTGATTACATTTCTCACTTTTCCAGGTGGTCTGGAGACGGACGCTAATGTGTTCCTTTTTAGAAATAAATTGAAAAGTGGCAAAATATAGCGAGAAATTAATCAAATGGGCATCAATGTGTGGTGTGGCATAATGCCTGCATTGCTTAGTAAATGACTTAAAAACTATCCCAATGCACGTGTGTGTGAATATGACCGACAGCAAATCAGATTGATTAGCCGATCAGCTTGGAATCTACTTGTGTAAAAGCTGGACACCATTTATGAACCCTATGAGACACATGTAGCTGAGGAACAGCCTTTGGATGTACTCAGGCTTCACACATGTGCTCACTGAGATGTCTCTACCTGGCCTGAGGTTTGTAGCTGTTGAGGACCTGGTAGGCTCGGATCAGGTCTAGCTTCCCGTGGCCCTGCTCGAACATGTTGACCCCCGGCAGCCTGCGGGCCGACGCGATCAGAGCCTGCTTCATGGAGGCGGGGTTCACCAGATCCCTGTTCTGGACGGTGCTGTAGGACACAGAGGAGGACAGGCTGGGTTTAAGGTTACATTCCCTAGATTCAAAATCAGAGCAGTGCTGGAGGGGAGACAAGGGAGGGGCTGGCATTTGTTCCCTGGGAGAAGGGAGGGCCGACTGTTGTCAACAAGGGTGGTGTGATATTTAACCCAGATACATGAGCTCACTGAAGGGACTTATGTAAAGGCGGGATATTGAAAGACTGAGAATAATACCCAACATTACTCAGCGACACACCCCCTTCCTCTGGGACATGTTACACTGGTTTTCTCGCTCTTGTCCAGGATTACGGAACAAGAGATCATTACAACAGAGAAAAAACAACAACTTGTGTTTTTCAAATGCCACCACGGTTCAGCTGTAACACACCCTCCCTTTGAATGACACCACTTCAGCCAAGATCCTCAGAGACTTCATCTAAAACTACTGAGACTCAAAGTTTCCAGTGAGTCTCGGGCTTTAAGACACATATTTCCATGACTATATTGCCATAAAACATGTTATTATATATGGCAATATCTTGGCAAGTTTTATATTAGAGAAGGCGGCATTAAGCGAGATTTCTTATCATTAGTTTGACTGCAAAAATCAGTCCTGCTAACTTGTCCCTGGGCAAGATGCTGCCTTATCATAATGGGCGTATTCAGCACATATTCATATTTGAGAATTAAGGTTTCTCTTGAATATCATTTAAATTATTAGAACTGTTTCTGCATAGTTTTAAATTTACTAGGTTATGTTCGCATTATGACACAGGTTTTAGTGCTGTAACGTGACAGTTGAGTAATGATGATGAATACACTAGCTATGTAAAACGGCCAATGGTAAAATGTCTCGTGTTTTTCCATGAAGCATCTTACATTCATAACGCTAACATAGGGTTTATGTGTAAATGTAATGCATTAACCATTTAAATTAAAGCTGGCATTTTAATGACAGCATGCCCATAGGCCGATGAAAAAAGTATTAACATGCAGTTTGCTATGTATGATTCTTAAAATCTTCATTTTGTTACTAGCACAAACCCAGATTACACAATGCTGAAGCTGATGGGAATATCATCCGTTGTGCAGCTAACTACTCACAAACCAATAGAAAAAAGGGTTTGGATGAAAGCATTAGAAGAAGAATTAAGGTCATCTCCAACGCCTGTAATATATCATCAATATTCACATTCATATTCACAACTTTAGTGGAAGCTCTGAAGCTGCAGCTCACAGTTACAAACTAACAAATAAGTGAACATCTCTATGAACATAGAGACCTTCCTAGCAAGGATCAAACTCCAATCGCTTAATGACAGCATAGTCCTGTTTATCACACTGACCTGGCCAGGAGAGTAACAGCACCAGCCACCACAGGAGAGGCCACGCTGGTGCCGGACAGAGAGCGACAGCCCTCCTTCATCCCAGACCCCCGGACCCCTGAACCGTAGGTGACGATGTCGGGCTTCACCCTGCCGTAGCCCCCGGGTAGCTCCTGCATACAAACGGAAGACAGATCATGAGATGAAGACAATAGAGTCCAAAGTGGTTACAAATAACATGTTCTGCACTCTCCTGTTTAGAATTGTGTTCCAACTACAATGAAGTCCTAATCTAAAGCCACAATGCAAATCTCACTTCTTTAGAAAACATGGGGCGTCCCCCCGACATCGAGCTATGATTATCTGCTTCAGACGTGAATGTATGTTATGATTCACTTTAGTTAGTCATGATACGTTTTTGTTATCGCTGCTATCTTGTCTTTTAGCAAACCGGTAATTCGATCCCACCCCCTGCAGTTAACTAGTGGAAAGGTCTTTGGGCAAGATACAGAACCCTGATTTGCTCATGTAGGCATGTCTAAGGTCTTGAAGTGGATGTAAGCTGCTTTGGATATAAGTGTCAGCTAAATAACGTATTAATAATGTAATGCAGTATACAGTCATCTAGCCGGGGATGATGTAATTGACTGATAGATGTACACTTCCACACAACACTAACCAACAGAAGGCAGAGACAATAATTAATTGATCGAGCAGAAAGGAAAAAAATGACTAGAAATTATTATGGAAACTTATCACAAGGCTTATTTGAATACTCAATTCTGATTGGTCAATTTGAGACATTTCCGAGGTTGTTAATACTCTCTAACATGAACGTTGCTGATGAGGATCAAGGGACTATGCGCAGTCATATCAATCCACAGAAAGAAGTCCGGACGATTTAACGTCTGCTGTGGACAACAAATATAAGTCTTTAACTGTCAGAAAACACCATGGCTACTTTCGAATATTATTCTTATGGAGTGCTGTCTCTTCCTCCTTGCCTGTTCATGGCTGACTGACAGCAGAATAGATTGACTGATTCTGTGAAACTCTTAATCAGATCCCAAAGCAGATGTCTGCAGATAAAAAAAGTGTATGGCTGATAGGATATGGATGAGAGATCAGGAGCTTTCATTATGGTCCACTAGCTCATAAAGTAGAGGGTAGAAGTTTGCTGTAAAATCTGATAAGAGATATGGAGTAACTCACCCAAGTGGTCATGCCTCTGGAGGAAAACCGAGCGATGTTGTCCTCAAAGTCGATCCCCCCCACCCCGATCACGTCCATCTGGTCTGCTGGGTTGTTCAGGGTGCTGACAGAGACATGTGCATTGTTTTAATTACAAGACTTAAAGAAGCTAACTTCTCAGCACTACAACATAAAGGGGGTAAATAGAGAGCCTCTCTTTCCTATTCTGTACTTTAGTGGTGTTTTATATAGAGGGAAGAGTCAGCAGATGTTCAGCAGGGTCATAAACCCCCTTGGCCCAGGGGTCATTTGGATAATTAGATAGGTGAAGTGGTGCAGGAGAAGTAAGCCATTTTGTGTAGTAAATACATTCTGCAACAGTGAGAACATTTAACATTTTGACAATATTCATTTGAACTAATGCTGGTGTAATTTGGCAAAGAAACCCATATTGATAATTGTGATTCTGCTGCGAGACCATGACATTTTGCAGAACGGCGACAGGTGACAATTTTAGGATAATGCTGCTGCTGTAGAGCATAACATATAAATAAGACATTTAAAGAGGTAGTATAAGTGGAAAAAGAGTCAGAAAGTCCATTCTTTAGTTTACGTTAAATTTGACCAAGTAATAATGAAGCAACAAAGCTCCTGGGTGGATTGAAAGGTCCGTGTTGGCCTTATTTAATTGTCAATTTAGCAATTTAATTTATGAGAAAAAATTCATCTAAAATTGCAGAATTTTGTTAACTTTTTGGTACCACAACAAAAGGCAAACATGGAAAACCAGAACCAGGAAATGATTACCTAAAATTATTTATGATCATACAACGTTATTTTCAGTATATCATAATATTTGCCAATTATACATAATGCATTCAATAAATGTGACATAGTATATGTTTATTGAAAGGTAATAAGTAAATCTTTGCTAAAATCAACATTCGCCCACTGTTAGTCAACAAGCGTCCTAACTCCTGTCGCAACAGTTCTGACTAAAGGTCTGGTTTACAACAAATGTTACTGTCAAAAGCAGGCAAACAAATATTCAAGGTCGTTTTTGAGGCAACTGAATCCAATGCAATTTCAGACTTAAAATCCACTTTTCAAGAGATGCAGATACTCCAGTGAAACAGGAGGATTGTATATCAAAATATCTTAGGAGCTAAAGGGGTGGCATACCCATACAGAGGTCCATCGTTGCCGATAGCAGAAACCATGATCACCTTGTTGGCAGTGAGCTCCCATACCTGTCAATCAAACAAGAACATTGGTTATGGAAAAATCTAATTTCCTCAATGAGTTACATTTTTTAATTCTTTTGATTTACTCTGCAATCATTTCACATAGATGGGCCTAACTGCTTCTTTCACACTGTATCCTTAAATCTTAAATAGGTGACGAAGCCCAGTAAAAGGGGCACATGTAATATCTATATTCCGTGTTTAATGTAGCAGGGGACATGTCACAGTTCAATGGTTGCCATGCACTCGTCTATCATTAGGGTTGACCTGTTTGTGCTTAAAGCTGACCTGTTTATTTTCCAGCTCATTAACACATTGTGTAAAGGGTGCAACTTAAAGGGATGACGACTCCGAACAAACAACAAAACATCTGCTACCAGTTCTCATTGACTGCAGGCTAGTCACAGCTGGGGTGGGTCTCTTTCTGACAGTATAATGAGAATAGAACTAGTGTTTTTTACCTTATCAACAAAGGGGTGGTCCATGAAGTCTGGACCCCCAATGCTGAGATTAAGAACATCAATCTTCTTCAGTATGGCGTAGTTAAAGGCATCCAGGAACCACGAGGTGTACGAAACCTGGGAGGGGAGATATACCAACAATTATAGATTTAGACAGATACATCATTGACCAGTGGATGAGGCTTAACATAGTATCAGTATATTTCTATGCATGAAGCTGCACTGGAGAATTCAACAATCATTCAAATAAATCACATCTAAATAATCGAGTCTGAAAAAAGCATAAAGCAAGCAACGTTTATGCTAAGCTAAGGCAGGACGACAATGCTGGAGTGAGTGAGTGAGTGAGTGAGTGAGTGAGTGAGTGAGTGAGTGAGTGAGTGAGTGAGTGTGTGTGTGTGTACCTGGTTGTTGGTGAACACTCTGAAGATGTGCAGCTCTGAGTCGGGGGCAAAGCCCTGACACTCCCTCATACTGGCGATCACTCCTGCTACAAAGGTACCGTGGCCCAGACCTGAAAATATAAGCAGGAAGGTGAACATCATCCATGTTTTATATAGGTATGGCCCTACAATATATTATTCAAATATAGCATGATAGGTCCACTTTAAATTCTGACATACAGCACATATTGAATATTTTAGAGCAAATTGTGATATTTTTATTGTACTATTATTATTTTTTATAGATATATATTTATTGCAAATATTTGTCTTTCTTTTTGTTTTAATGTAAAATATTCTTTATACTACTTCAATATTTGCATACATGAAGATTTTTGAATGTGTAAACATACTAGGTAATAAACCTGACATTGGGCTAACATATTTCCCAGAATTCCCTTCTACACTGCCTTAAAAACCCAGCATTTACAGTCCATCCCCATAGAGATCACTAATAACAACCATCATTGTTAACATTATTCACATGGTTTTGTAATCATTTCCATTGCTAGTCATCAACATTATCTTTTTTTCCCCCTCCTCCTTACCATCATCTAGTGTCTTTTCATTAGTCCAGTTGGTCCTTTCCTTCACGTTCTTAAAATGTGGGTGCTTCTCACTCAGGCCTGTATCAAACACTGCCACCTTTACACCAGCACCTGGACACAGAAGCAAGATTAAATCAATAACTACAGCAACATATTGCCAGAAGCACACACACTGTTTCATTAAAAGAAATCCCTCATTTCTGTTTGATCATATACAAATGTTTTGCCAGATGTTTGTCCTCGTCCCCTCTATCAGAGAGGTCATAGGTGTCAGCTCTAACCTGTGTGTCCCATCTGCCAGAGTACGTCTGCCTGCAGGATCTGGGCCACGTGGCGGGGGATGGCCCGCAGGAGTCGCCGGCTGGAGTGGCGTCCTGTGGCGTGCCAGAAGCCCGAGCTCAGAGATAGGCTGGTTCTTCGGAATGTGCGAGATGACTGCCATGACTGCGTCCCGCGGGTGGCGTTGCAGGGTGCAGAAGGCTCAGGGGCTACAGAGACAGGACACAAGCAACTGTGTTAAAGAAAACGTCTAATTCTTCCACAAACTGAATTTAGGGTCGCTACAAAAGGGAGTTTGTGACTTGAGGCTATCTAGCTTTTTTGATTATGCAATTATACTACGACATAGAATTTTTTTTTTCATACAAAATAGCCAGGCGCTGAATGTGGTATTTTGCTAACCGGAAGATGCATCGCAAGGGCTATCAACAAAAAGCAATGCGAATATTGCAGAAACCAGATCTGTGGCAATAACATGGTACTTACACATTTTATTCAGTAGGGTAATCTTTACATTTTAACATCACTTTTCTAATTGAGTAAGTGTAAATGCAAAATCCAGAAGTGAAAATCTAGGCTAGAAACAAACTCCATCACAAAAGCAAGACTTCAGGTCACCACCGCTAAGCTAAAGGCAGCTAATGTTCTGCACGAAGACGTTAAGTAGTTTCATTTAAACACTCTTTTCATGACGCGTAAAAGCTTCAATACATTCTCTACTGGGGTATTAACTGATCTGAACTTATGTTGTATAACAAACGTGGAAAATATCTCGGAAGCCTGTATGAACCCCATCTTATTTCAGGCATCTAACCTAAAAACGTGTTCAAAAAATAATCTGACTGGAGGACGAAGGAACCCGTGCGCCAACTCATTTTCAGGTTTAGGACTCATTCCTGCACCTCTCAATTCCTAATAAGTGTTTCTCCAAGTCCTCTCACAATCAAGAGGGCGGCAAAGAATACCAAAAAAACGTAATTAACTCATCTCGCCTTAAATAGATCATAACATGATCTATTTAAGGCAGGCACGTGGGGGTCAGATTAATCTGAAGATACTTTGGTTTAAAATGAGACCAAACGTTTCTGTTTAATTACATTTTTTAGTCAAAAAATATCACTTGAGGCTCCTACCAGCCAATTAAAAAGGAGGGAGAAATCAGCAGTACGTGTAAAACAGTCAATAACATAGGTCTTTTTAGGTTAGCACAACCACTGGTTTGATGGGTCGAGTAGTATTCGAGATAAGCTGTGGACAGGCACATGGCGGAGATAATGACATGCCTTGTTCCTGCCGTCTGCCTCTACAGCCCATCCTGCAGACATCTCCATGTTAACCTAATCATTCCTTTATTATGATCTCATCTCTTATTTCTCCCTTGTACTTTCTTTCCCTCACTTCCGTCTCCCTCCTTCCATCTTGGATTCCTGATGTGAGGCAGCCTCATTTGAGCCTCACTTTTAATCCCTTGCACAGAGCAAATGAACAGGAGGCCATTAGCAAACAGCAGCAGATCCCCGCAGGGCTTTTTATGCCTTTCAAGTAGTGAAACACAGCGGTGATGTCTTCTCTCTTATCTGCTCATTAATTACCTCGATAGGTAGCTGCTTCGAGGACTCACAAATTGACCGATGAGAGACAAATTCGATCAATGCCTACTTACCTTGCTCAGGTATACACTTCTTTGATAAAGGCTTATCTAAATTCCCAGGAAGCTAAGTACATATACACACCAACAAGTCTCAACACTTTAGATATGGTATTCAGGGCGGCTTGTATTAAATTAGTTCAATGCACTTATTGTAAAGCTGGTGTTCATTTCTGACACGCACTAATGCATCCTGAATATATTTACATATTTCAGGAGCAGGTTACTTATTAGGCTAAACATGGGCAAACTTGCTCTGTTGTATTTTCATTAGCGAGTGCTGCAGTGTATATATTAAAGAATTGCTGATGTTGAAGACAACATGTGTATAGATAAATCCTAGAGTGTGTATGAAGTCACCCACTAGACATAGGGTCCAATATAAACATGTGATGTGTGAAGCCAGCAGGGAACTTGAACTGAGTTAACAGGAAATCCATGAAAGGCATCAAACAGCTGAATGAATGCCCCATGTGTCATGAACAGCTTGACGTTTGAATGAAGCATCGCCAACAATGTCAGGCAGAAGTTTGAGGCCTAACGTATGAGGAGAGAAAAAGTAAAAAATATATAAAATAAATGAATACTCTATTAATTGAACTGAATATAAAAATAATAAACTAAAACGTTGGTATTTACCTTATTCAAAACAAGAATCATAATACTTTATGAATCCTGGAGGAAATTATTTTCAAATGATAGAAATAAAAGATGAACAAAAAATAGAAATACATTTGTATATAAAAAACTAAGAAGCAAAAGTAAGAATGTGCAAGAATAAAAAGAAGATATTTATATAAAAATTATAGGTCGTAGTCAACTGTAAAAAAAACAAAAATAAAACAGAAAACTACAGTATACAAGGATAAAATTATTTTTCCAAACAAAAGGAGTTAAAGTAAAAAAAAAAGCAATAATAAAATGAGTATAAATAAGTGATGAGGCACTTCTATTTATATATATCTAAAAAAAAATTAAAAAGCCGGTTCACGTCCCGATTGGACCAACAACAAAAAAAAGAGAGTGAGCTGGAAGCTGGAGAGGTGCCAGTTCATATCCAAGGCCACTGCCGAGGTGCCCTTGAGCGAGGCACCTAAGCTCGAAACTGCTCCCATGGCGCCGGGTACCTGGCAGCCTCTCTGCTCTGCCACTTCTCCTATCTGCATGTGGTTGTGTGTTTATCAGTGTTTTCGCCAGACCAGGGCTGAGAGGGCGTCCACCCCGAGAGCAGGGGGGTTGAATTTTGACTTGAGCCGTCCCTTATAGATACTGTCTTTTTACGTTAGTGAGCCGGATCATTTGGCTCGGCTCTCTTAAAGCGCCGGCTGTTTCGGTTCCCAAACGGCTCTTCATGTTACCACAGTTTATCACGGAGCCTCAGTTTCGCCGCTGCGAGGCTCTGGTGCTCGCAGCTCACGCGCGTGCTCCACTAGCACTGCTCATCGCGTCCAAATCGCGCACGTTCCGTGTTGTCCTGTAGCAGGCACCGCCAATGTTACGGCTGCTGCCTTTCTGGTCGTCTTCTGTCTTATCTGTAAATGAGCTGTGCGGGTGCCCTGATGTCATTGGCTGCCATCTCCTGGTCCGCCTCCTGAAGACTGTGATTGGAGCACGCAGGGCCCGACGCACTCCAATCGCAGCACACAGCCGGCGCGCACCTGCTGGATATGACTTCAAAGCCTGTGACTGAGGATCACTCTGGAGGCTCTGCTGTGTGAGCGGATGCCTCTCGCTAGTGGCTAGTTTGTTTGCGAAGCTGTTAACAGTGGTTAACTCGTGTGGTCTGTGTTTGTCAGTATTGTTGTGATTAGATGTGCTTCGATTAGTTTAGTATTGTTTGACTGTTGTCCTCTACCTTAGCTGTGTTTTCTTACAGCCTTCCTTTGTTAGTTGTACCACTTTTAAAGTGAGGTTTTGTTTCGTTCTTTATTTAGTGTGTGAGTATTTATTTTCCCTGTATGTGATTAGACTCCTTTTTTAGAGTCCTCCTTTTGTTGGTTATTTATCAACCTGTGCCCTTTTGGCCTTTTTGTTTGTTCCAGGCTGCATGCCTGCCATTTTTACCCGGCTATATAAAATAAACCCTTTATAATTTTACCAATTCCAACTGGTGTGCGTTGTTTCCTCTACCCCTAGAGGGGGACGTAACATACGGTATACCGTATGTTACGTCCCCCTCTAGGGGTAGAGGAAACAACGCACACCAGTTGGAATTGGTAAAATTATAAAGGGTTTATTTTATATAGCCGGGTAAAAATGNTATGAGACAAATAAAGAGCTTTTTGAACATTAAAACATGGAGACATGTCCCAGTAGAGACACTAAATACTGATATGAACCTGAAAATGAGCAGATAGGGCCTCTTTAACCAGCGCTATGTAAAACTGAGGGAAACTGCAGACTTGGGTGATCATTCTTTGTGGGTTTGTGACTCAGAGGTACAATTGTTTTTGACATACACAGATACTTTTTTAAACACACTATTTGCAGTGAAATGCTTGTATCCTTGCGATTAGGATGGGCGTAATAATGTACTACTACAGAGTTCATAAATCCCAATGATTTCAATACTGTCGTTGGATGCTGTATTGATGTGACTTATTTTACTGCACGTAATGCACTACCAGGTCTGTGCACTACAAAATACAACAACTTGTATTGTTACTTTGTATTGCAGAGAACTAGTAAAATGAGTAGCTGGAGCTACGGCAGACCTAAATATTTGGGAACATGTGTCTTTACAACTGCGATAAATAATGTCCACATGCACAGCTACAATCCAGAGATAATCGCAGCCTAGACGTTGTAATAGGTGGAGGTGAAATGTATGTTGGAGGCTTATGCTGTGTCATGTATCTTTAGCCAGCACTGGTGATTTACCTGCTGTGTGAGGAGGGGGGGTTAGTTGTCTACTGGGACACTGAAGTGTGTGTGTGTGTGTGTGTGTGTGTGTGTGAGTGTGTGTGTGTGTGTGTGTGTGTGTGTGTGTGTGTCTCTGTGTGAGAGTTTGTGTGTGTGTGTGCGAGAGAGAGAGTATGTGTGTGTGTGTGTGTGTGTGTGTTCAAAATTCCTGTCTAAGTAGGGGGTAGAGTTTGACTCATTACTAGTCACTCATACTAAACGCTTCTCGGAAAGTACGTTGAGAGTAGTCATGCACAAACAAGCAAGCAGAGTCACATTCAATTAGCAGAAAATATAAACAAAAGCAAAAGAAGAGTAATTGTGTCATATTAGCTTGGGTAAAATGTTAAACTCGTTACAGTTCAGATCTTAACGTTCTGTCCCCACATGTGTATCACTCTGCTGCCCTCTTTTGTCCGGTGGACAGAGCTGCATTGATGCCAACAAACTACTTTCTTACACATTTCTTTTTTTAACGTCCTCCCCTCAACTAAAAAAAGGGTTTTGTTTATTGTAAATTCACTTTGCAGATTAATTTTCTACAGGCTGTTTTTACATTAATCTGTTCTCTATATCATTTATCTATACTTAATTTAAATCAGTCTACCCTGTATGATTTTGTGACATCACATCTAGTTTGTAAGCCAATCATGGTCCAGTATCCGACTAACACAAGAACACTGTTACGACCCTGGTCGTTAGGTGTATTGTGTGTAGAGATACATTTGTCTTTCTTTCAATTAGGCTATGTTTCATTTTAGTTAAGTTTTAGTTTGTTTTCACAGGATTTTTGATAACTTGAATTTAGTTTGTAGTTTTTCCGAAAGGCTTCTTTTTTGGTTTCATAGTAGTTTTAATTTGTGTTGTTTGGGTGAAGTATGTAAGAGCTATACAGTTCAAATCTTTGATATAGGGATTCACTTGAGTACTAGTCTCTACCACACTCTTGTCACCAGTAATATCTTCCCGACCACATAAGACTTGTGCTGAATAGCTTGGTTAAACTGTATATGATCAACTGCAATATTACAGTTCTTGTTATTTTATTCTGCAAGACTATACTGCAGGTGAAAAACATGAGGGATTAATTATTAATCAATTGCGGTATAGCGCAATCTTCTGGAATGTGAAATCAGTTTTTTGTGGTTCAATGTTGCAAGAGTTGACAGAAACTCATGTTCCAGCTTGATCTCCTTTTTTTCTAACTGATAGTATTGTTTAAATTGCAATTTAATTAAAAATGTTTTTCTTTGGATTCAATTTTCGAAAAGGACATCAATTGTAATTCTTTTTTTTAAAGTCACTATTTTTCAATGTTCCATTTGATTTTTAAATTCATAGTGAACAAACACAGACAATGAACTCCTCAGTGAGGAAGTAAACATCATATGCCTAGCATTTGAACTTCTGAAATATTTGGATATTTATGTTATGTTCAGAACCTTTTGAGTTTGAAAAAAAACATGGCCACCACAAATGATTCAAAACAGAGTATTTTTTTAGGACTAATATTTCCAGAACTAGAAATGTGCTCTCCCTCGTTACCTTCACCTACGTTAGGGAACCAATGTCCTCCTGTTGACAGTACTGGCATTAAACATTAGTTCACTACAGTTTTCTCTAACCTCTGTCCCCCTCCAGCCGTGGCCCAATGTGTCCAACCTGGCCAAAGACTTTGTGGAGCGGATCCTGATGGTGGACCCCAGCGAGCGGCTGACAGCGGGCCAGGCCATCAAGCACCCCTGGGTGGTCAGCATGGCCGCCTCCTCCTCCAACAAGAACCTCCAGCGCTCCATATCTCAGAACCTCCTGAAGCGGGCGTCGTCGCGCTGCCACAGCACCAAGTCGTCGCAGTCCACCCGCTCCAGCCGCTCCACCAAATCCAACAAGGCCCGGCGGGTGAGAGAGAAGGAGCTGCGGGAGCTGAACCGCCGCTATCAGCAGCAGTACAATGGCTGAAACTGGGACCACAACCTCATACTTTAAGGGGAAACAGCACTACAATGACTGACATTTTCAAGATGGCCACCACCGTTCGAAGTTGCCGCCAGTGTTTGAGGCCAAAATGGCAAATTATACCTTTAAAAAAAGACAAAAATGGATGAAAAGTAGCTGCTGCCATTTGAGAATTCCTCTCCCAGCGATTCTCCGAATGACAGAAAAAGACAAACCACAGAAGTCTTGAACTCCAAGGGTTACATCATCTCTCCATCCATTCCTTCACTTTTTTCTCAGGAAGGATGGTGCCTTCCACTCCTTTTTTGCTTTTCTTACAATCCCTGTGTCTCTACGTATTTATTTATTATTGTTGACATGATTATTAGTCTCCGTTCAAACGGTCACTGGATAATGACTTTCCGCGAGGATCTGTTGAACAGAGTTCTGGGTTACTGACGTTTCTAAGAAGAAAAGGGGATTCCCCTCGGTCATTCCTGATTGGAAATTGCTGTGAATTTATTATTGTACAGACCTTGTCTACAGATGTGGGTGACGCAAGCACACTGCAACCAAACCACACACTCGAAGGTCAAAATGAAGGCGTATTTTTTATTAGTCTAAGCTTATCTACTCTTGCCATTATTGCCTTGTTGATATCATTGTTCTAAAACTGTCAAAAGATTGTGAAGCTGTTTTGTGTTGAATCTTCAATGTATTGTATTAGACAATAGGCCACACAGCCCCGCTCCCAATGACATTTACAGATCATTAGATTTAACCATGAAGTACCTGGGATGATCCCTTTGTATTGTAAAGCAGTATTCTAATCATTCACTGTCTTTGCAAACATCTCTGCTGTTTGTTGGACCAGCTCTTTGTAAGTTCAATGTTAGCTTGGCCTTAAGATACATTTTTATTAAGTGGAGATAAAAGCAAGTTGTAAAACACAAACACATTTTCCCTAAAAGAACAGCTGTTGCCAAGCTGCACTACAACTTGTTTCCTAGCTAAACCGACTGACAAAGCTAACATAATGTTAGCTTGCTAATATGAGACCAGTTCAGAATGAGGAGATAAGAGCTATGTGACCTGACAGCTTGCAATACAAATGCTTTTAAGAAACCCTTTTAAGTGGAAAGACTTAAAATTGAATTTCCTGAAAATAATAATAAATGTTATGCCCTAAAAACAGTATTAATTAAAGCTAGTTTAGCATTAGCTAGTAATGCTACTAACTCCGAAACAGTCTTTTAAAGCCAATGGTGCATTTGCATGCCCCCCAAGGCCCAACTTCCCGAGTTGGGAAATCGGTTTCCCAATTTCATGTGTGTTCATGAGCAGGGATGCTTCTAATAAGATATTGTATTTTTTCCTCTGAATGTTTAAACAACAGCTGTTTCTATGTTGTTGTTCCAAGTGAGAATGTTCATGTGCGACACAACCTGAGTCCTGCCATCGTTGCTAGCTAGCCTCTGTTTTACCAACATCTTTAACGAAGTGAATGTCTTTTGAACAATGAAAAGATTGAATTTTTCACTCTAAGCTGCAATTTTAAAGGCTAGATTCCCTTTCAGCACACAATATAGGGCGAAAAATCAAGAAAACATGATTCTGTTTCTTTTTTTAGAGACTTACCAAGTTGGATGTAGAAGCTTGTGGAGCAGAGGCTAACCACTAGTTTTTCAGTGATAAGGTATACCAGCAACTCTCAGGCTGAAAAACAGTCCTCAGTGTAAAACGACACTTATGACCAAAATGAAGGAAACCACTGAAGACAATGAGGAGCTTTTGGAGGTATAAAAACATCTGAATTACAGAACCTATTATGCAACCATGCAAGTTTTCTTTAATTCCTTTCGCCTGTAAGTGCACTCAAGCTGATCTCTACTTCAAATCCACATTAATGATAGTAATAAAACAACATGTCTCTCTTTCGGTTACAAAATGAAGTTCAGTCGTTATTGGTTATTACAGCCTTTAAAATAATGACAAACACTAAACTAGGGATTTTGTTTGTGTAATATCATCTTAAACTTTGTCAAAATAATGTAATGATTGTTATTGAATCTTTTTGACTCCTTTTATTTTGAAAAGCACTTAACAGTTAAAATGTGTCCATCCTTCTTTCTTAAATCGGACCTGTTAACTATGTTTTTATATATGTTGTCCATTCAGAGCTCTCCCAGAGTGAACCAGTTGCTACAGTGTGGTCTTTTCTCTTTACAGGAGTATTTTTGCTGTGATTTACCCCACACTTATAACATGTGTTGCTGTTGTGAACTTTTTAACACATACTGGAAACCTAACCGAGCCATGTCAGCTGACCTCCGTTTTTTTGCTTTTTATCTGTCTATTTTTTCTTTCATTTCTACCGGGATGTTCGGTAATTTCTCAATTTTCCTCGATGAAAAATTGATTTAAGATCGTATATTCTTCTGTCCCACCGATGTTATCCCTGATGTCTCACCTCTAAATTGTTTATATAGTCTGCAAGTGAAGCTTACATTGGAACTGGTACGCTCTTAATTTGAACTGTCTTCATTTTGATAGATATTCCATCCAAAATGTGTCTTTTTTTTTAATATATCAAACGCACTCTGTCGGGTGTTTTGGGTGAGGTATTGCTCATGATGTGGCCTACATTCTGTTAGTTGGTTCATCAATGGTGTCTGTGTGAAGTAAACATTTTGGACACGTGTTACAAGTCACAAAATAATAATTTGGACTCAAAGGAATTGCTGTGGGTGACGTAGGCAGCAACATTGTTTAGTGCCTTTTGTATAAAACAACAACAAATAACCAAATCAGTTCATTAGCAGAATGTCAGCACATTTGTAAAAGTGTTTACTTTCATGTTTTTATATATCTGTGTGATTTTATATAAACGCTGTCCTCCTAATTGAAGTAGCCAACTCATCACTGTTATCAAAAAACAGTTATTTTGTGTTACTGTGTGTCTAAATGAATGATAACACTTTGATTCTTCATTAACCTTTTTATTTTTTTAAAGGTGAGTTGTATGTGCCAATAAAACACTCGAACCTGACTATTTGTGTTTTGATACTATTCTCCTGTTTGTGATTGGTCCAACAGGTCACAGGTTTATTTGTAAGTGAGTAAAGACAAACTCTTTCTCAGGAGTTGGTGGATACCAAAATGGAGGAAAAAGCAAAGTCAATTTTGGACAGAGGTAACTTCTTGGAGTCCCTTATATAGTTTTAAAAGTTGTACTTGTTTCTGGTGATATTGTTTTGGTTACATCGCAAATGGATTTAAAAGGAAAGTATAAGGAATCTAAAATGTAACCAAATATACTGACATTTAATTCAATAACTCAGTCATATGTAACTGATAATACAAACTAAAATGCTTGTTGAAATAAAATGAAAAACACAGATGGCTTACACCTTAACAGCCGTATCACTTTTAAGATTTTTTTTAAAGTATTTTATTTATGTATTTTTCAGATGGAGCAATATTCTGTGTCTGATTCTGATAAAGATTGCCCAGTTTAATCAGAGCTAATGAACATAAGGCTGAGTGGTAATGACAACTGTGAAACTGATTCTGGAGTCCCGTTGTATTTTATTGTAAATAAACCTCTTGTTATAATAGCCATTTAAATGTCTCAATACTTCAGATCTAAATGTGAACTGCCATACTCTCAATCGCAAACACGTTTTAATGGTGGAGAGTAGGCTACAAATCTTTTTTCTCGCAATACTAACTGAAATTAACATGTTTATTAGGAGTTCAAAATAATGTAGTTCTACTGGGTCCTTCTTGATTAAAGTCCAGTTTCCTGACAGTGAACAGCGCCCACTGCCGGCAAACCCGCAGTTTGACCTGGAACGCTGGACTGTTAAAGTGGTATCGTGAGGCCTGGTGGGTTGCCAGGTTTGATACTTAGCTTCAAAACGTTATGATCCAATGTGTCATTGAAAAGTGTGACGAAAGTAATAATATTATAATCAATATTTTCAAAACCAATACAGGGAAGCATTTATCTCTTTATGGTGTATATTATCTAAAATGTCTGGGTAATCTACCTGTGGGCGGTCGTTTTGTAGGATAAGTTAACCAAACATGGCAACCCATCTTAACTAGACGTCAGTGGTCTGCGGCTGAAGCGTTTACTGAGTTTGCTGCTAGCTTTTGTTCGGTGGACAATAAACTACCTACCGAGTAGCTATCAGTGTATTAATACACGGAGATTGAAAAATACACACAGATAACTGTGATATATGAGGCATTGTTCAGCTCGGTGAGTATTATCAACACACAAACCACAAGAAAACATAACTAAGCTAGCTTAGCTAACGCATGTGATACACAGATGGGTCTTAAAACATCTATTAGCATGTCTTCTTGTTTACAATACCTGTTTCGGAAGGCTAGGTGTAGCGCTCGCGACACTAACACGTGCGTTCACGGTTTTTTAAATAACATTGTTTACTGTCGACATACTATTTGTTCTCAATATTAGCCTCCAGCATGCTTGCTTTGTTTATGCTGATAAAGTCGTGACTTTTTGTGGCTACATCTCTTTGTTTTGTCATTCGGATAGGTAGCTAACGTGTTAAGGTTTTAGTTGCAGGCTAAATGTTATGTGGAGCTGTAAAGAGATGTAAGCTGTTATTTAATCGCATGACCCAACGTAAATCCTGCTAACACTAGATATGTCATGCACCCTGTAATGTAAACTCAAGGCATTTAAACTTGTCTGTATTCTGATGTGTGTTCGGTTTATCCAGGGAGTTAAACACGAACAAAGTACTCGCATCTCAAACTTAAGAAACAAAGTAAAAGTCCTGCATTGCAAATGTTAAAAGTAAAAAAGTATGCGCAGCAATATGTACTTAAAGTCCAACATGTTAAAAAAAACTATTTCTGCACAATGGCCCTATTTAGAACAATATAAAATACAGAAGTATTATCAGCTACATGTACTTCAAGCATCAATAATACTTTTAATGTAGAATGGAAAAACATTTTCGCCGTTATTTGTTATTATTATGTTTACGATATTATCCTGTTTTTAACCCTAACATTTTAGTGAATTTCAGTATTGTAGTTTGTCCCCGTGGAGCAAAACAAAGTGAACATGCATAATATGTATATTGCAGGTTCACAGTTATTGATCAATTATTATGTATCTTAATTGTACAGCTTGCAAAGGTGGAGCGTAATGCATAAAAGTACATCATAATGTATTAGTTGATTTATTTTTGTATTAATCAATCGATTAATTTTGTATAATATCAACTAATAATATAACTAATCTTTACAAATGAATTGAGTGGAGTACAATGTTTGCTTCCAAAATATTGTGTAGAAGAAGTATCAATCATAACATGGAAATACTAAAGTAAAGTACAAGTACCTTTTTAAAATTGACCTACTCAGACATTACTAAAGTAAGTAAATATACTTAGTGACTTTCCATCTCTGCACCACACAGAACAAAATGAGGCTGTTCCAATAGTGAAGCATATGAATGTGGGCTGTTGTGTGCTCTGCTACACCATCACCCTTGATATTACACAAACTGAATTTGTGTTTTTTATTTTTGTATTAGTCCAATCCTTGGTTCTATTGTAGTATCATTGATTTTAGAGGAAGGGAGGTTCCTGCCACAATAGTACATTTACCACATTCCTACTAAAAGTTATTTCCTAACTTCTCTGCTAAAACCGACTTCACTTGCTTACACTGCTGTGGATCTTTCTTTTGATTGATGCCGTTTTTGTGGCCTGGTGTTCTGTTGACACAGGTAGTCCCAGCCTGTCTTTTACAGCCCTGCCCTAACCATCGGGGCTATTTTTACAGCCAGGGTCTAAACCAGTAGTTGTTAGCTTTATTGTTGTCGCACACATGCAGGGATCCTGCCCCGAGTCGGATCTGGTGATTGAACCCCCTCCCTCCTGTCAGATCAGGGGCCTCATTTATAAAGCCTTGCGTAGGATCGAGACGGGAAGGTTGCTTACGTAGGACAAAGCAAATAAATACGCACAGACATTTTCCGATTCATAAAAGACTGCGTACCGGCGCAGGACTTGCGTACGGCACATCCTACGCCGGTTTCACTTTTTATAAATCAACTCGAAATGCGGTGCAGCTTTTGCGGGCTTCACGTAACGCCCATGTTTGCCTATAAATAGTCAAAGGAACGCCCTTTCATTCATTCATTTTGACTGACTGAATGCAGAAGATCGCAGTAAATGACGACAGAACAGCTAAAAAAGACATCTCACACCGTGTCAGATTTTGGGGTATTTTGGGGAGGTGGAGCCAAATCATATTGTTTGGTGGATGCAGTTTGAACCAGAGTAGCAGCATGGAGGTCAGATCGTCACCAAAATAAATAAATAAGTGGTCCGAAAAAGGTTAATGACAAAAAAAATACACATAGCCTAACCTTCCTCTTCCCGGGGTACAAAACGCATCAATGACAGCGACCCAAAACAACACCATTTATATAAACACCTATCCTGACAGGGCTCCCACAGCCAAGTAACAATTACAAATGAATTAAGTCGGCACGGCGGCCCACATTGAAATGACTTAGGCCTACCTTTGATGATCAAATCACTGAAACACAAAGTCCATCCTCCTGTCCTTTTGGATGAAGCACTTGATGGCGGGTCATGCAGCTGATCCTTTGCCACTCCAGTTTATCATTGTAACTCAATCTTGAAAATGACTCGTTTTTCTTTTTTAATTATCTTTTAGAATATCTTACCACTTGAGGGCCAAGAGCAGTGGTTCTCAAGTGGGAGTACGCGGACCCCTAGGGGTACGTTGGAGTACTGTAGGGGGTACGTGAGATTTATTTTATGTTAATGACATAACAAAAAAAACAACATAAGTAATGCATTTAAACAAACTACTAATAGTAGATAAACTACTTTATTCAAAGTTTACAGTAATTCCGGATAATAAAATGGGAAAAATAAACGGGGTGCTCTCTTTTCCTCTCCCTCTCCTGACAGCCCGTCAGTCTCGTGCAGCTCGCTGAACCTGTACTAAATGACCCGACAGTAAAGAATACACTAGTTTAGCTTGTTTCAGAGTAGATGAACTAGCTAAGTGTGTTAGGTCTAACTCTTAGTGGATTTTGCTCCGCTCAACGGTCCGTCACAGCGGGGGAGCTGTTCATTTCATTTCATTTCAAACCTCTATTTAATCTCATTGGTCCCATTGAGATCATAGATCTCTTTTTCAAGGGAGACCTGCAGCATATAGCTTCCACATGAAACATAAAACAATAAAGGACATCATACAGGATACATTCACAATATAATCCTTAACATGGAATTAAATCATACTGGAATCCCTAACCTTTTATTTAGACATTGACAAATATTTTTTTGTTTTAAACATTTATTCTTAAATAAGACAGTTGTAAATTATAAGAACATCCTGCCTGAATCAATGTTAGAAAACAAGTGTGAGTTCATTCATCAATCTTGTATTATCGTTTTTAACCAAGCCCCATTTAAATTAGATAACACGTTTTTTCAGCATATCACAATTATCCCCATAATGGAAAATACTTATTTTGAGTGTATTATATATATATATATATATATATATATATTATTATTTTTAGTCCGTCTCTCTCCTCCCCTCCACACCCTCTCTTTTAGTGGACCTCCCCAAGATAATAATTCGGAAAACGTCTGTAAATGTACGTGTCTTGCATACTAGGTTGGTGTGATGTCTCCCCCCTTTGAGGGTTTCGTATTATCGTAGAAAGTTTTCAGTGTTAATGTGTTAGTGGTCAAATTGTTGTACAAAGAATGGTACAAGGTGGCAGAAAGCAGAATTTGAGGTCAAACCCATGTAGCAGAAAAAAAGAAACTCAGGCCAGCAACACCCCGTCTACCCTACCTTGCACGCACTCCCTGTAGTCTGGAATTCCCTCCCCGATCACACCAGCACTCGACGTCTATATCATGGAGAGAAGAGAGTCGAGTACTCGATAAGGGTAACTCGGATGTGTGTCCGGTACTCTTGCGAGTAAGAGCTATAGGTATAGCTGAGACCAGTGAGGGGGTGAATATGTCCTTCGTCCCTCCACGTAAACCCAATAACTAGCTTCAAGCAGCCGTGCATTCGTCATAGGGTGTCGTCGTCTAACTCTCGGTGGTTGTGTGAGACACCAGATAAAGAGGATTACCGGTTGTCAGTTTAGCATGTCAAAGTCATAACTCTCGACTCTTCTCGGGTGTCGTATCCGTCTGGACACAGGGATGCCCCGGTCAGCCTCGCCCGTTCTCTATCTGCTCGTAAAGTGCGAGGAGTCTCTAGCTTTGCTCAGGTATGCGATTGGGGCAGGTACGACCAAGATCCAGATGGGGAACACAGAGGAGGGGTCGACCTGCACGGACCTTGTGGCAGGATCCCTCCGCGGGTCCACCGTAGGATTGATCACGGGCTTGGTGGAGTGACCGAAGGAAAGCTGCGCTTCCTCCCGCCGATTGAGGCTCCTCCGTGGCCCCGGCTGCGTCCGGCGATGCTACTTAAGGAAAGAGAGGCCGAGAGAGAGGACCACCATCACGTCCCACCTCCAGACCATGTGTCGTTCTAGTCCATGTAACGGGTGGTACAACTATTCACCTCCCTACTCTGGTCCCACCTTTTTTCTTTTTCGTTCAAACCCTCCCACCTTACTTTTCACTCCCGCTTCGTCACCTCTTGTTCTACGACCCAAGGGGTGACTCAACAAGGCAACAATAGACCTTCTTTTCTTTTTTCCACAGTCCCTTCCGAAAACTAAAATTACCCCTTATGTATTCAACGTATTATGTATAGAAGGAACGCAACTGAAATTTGTATGATTAATGTGGTAGAGTTGTGTACTACTCAAAGCTAAGTAAAGTCAATTAACGTTTAACTAAAACACTGGGACGTTTGTGTATGGGAGTCGTATACTTAAGTAACGGATAATCTGAAGTCACCACGACGTTTGATAGACTACCAGAATTCAAAAGTTCTCGTCTATCTCGGACTGCTTCCCGAAACCCCGGTCTTGGTTCGTTAGTATTATTCAATTTCAGTTTATGCATTGTAATCACTAAAAGTATAACAAAATGAATTTTTGGGAGTGTCACCATAAAATACTATTACTTACAAATTGATAACAAAAAACTCTCATGATTCTATACAAGCCGTATACATAACATCTTCAACTTACTATTTGGAAATAAATTAGTGTATGTCTATACGTATTGTAAAAACCTATAATTATAATTTTGCAAAGTTGAATGCTAGTATAGAAACAACATGCGTTTCTATAACAGCATTGGGAGACTGAATAACGAAACCACCATACGCGGCCTCTCTACGCTATATCTGTTCAGGTCACGCCCTTTTTCGAAAAATGGTCTATATCAACCTTATTCCGTTAGGTAACAGCATTTATAACTAATCATTTCCCCAACGTCGTTGTGGAATTGATGTGGTGTTCTCGACAAGAAGAGGTTCCGAGAAACAAATTACTTCTGTCGCGGCAAATTGAACTTAACTCGAAAATAATACATCCAACCATCTAATGCAGTCCGTGTGACCTTTAGTGGGTTATTCTGGTCCCAACTATCGACTCCAGGATAAACAGGTAAGCTTTAATCTACGCTTTGCCTACAAAAATCTAAACCACGACTAAGTGTTTTGGGGGGTTTTTGTAGTGGGAAACTTGAAAAAGATTGAGGGGATTTTGATGACCCAATTTCTTTTGGGTTGTCTCAGATCAATAAAGACAGGACTAGTCCAAGTCTCATACTCACAAAGGAGCGAACGCAGTTCCCCCCTCCTTCAGACCATACCCACGTTTCTTACATCTTACACCATATATTAGTGAGGAAAATAGTCGGTTCAGTACTCTTCAAACACGTTGGGAGACATTTTGTGGGACAATGATTTATCTCGTTTTTCTGTATGTCTATGTCTCTCATGTTGAAATAGATGGACTTAACTAACTGTAGACCGAAGTCAGGTATGTCATCAAAATGATTTACAGATACCGGTCGATTACCGGGTCTTTTTTTTCTTTATTTTATATA
>NW_011337635.1:0-2339 GCF_000735185.1 Notothenia coriiceps
CAACACCCATATGAAACAGAACTGTAAGCAGATTTTTCTTTTTGGATATTTTACAAATCACTCCCCTTTCAAACTCTATTCTTGTTATTTTTAACAATTTTTTTGTTACGGTCATATAGTATTTTATACCTGTTAATAATTTAGTCTCATTAATAACTATAATGATCATGTCAAGGTGTACTTAACCTCACTGAGCTGAGGTTATTTGAGCCTCTCAGGAGAGAGCTATCTTCCACCTGGTTGTAGAAAAGCTCTTTAAATTCGTTGGCATAGCTAGCTAACCAGATGCTAATAACAACAGATCGCCATTGTGCTTACAACTAAAGACACAGCCTCGCAAACACTGCGGCATGTGTACGGCTCCTTATGGGTACTGCAATATTTGAAGAGCTGGAGCGGCGTTCCGGTGCTCTCCGTTACTCCTTTCAGACGAGACATACCACGTGAAGACAAGTTACGCTCGTGTTGTGTTCAATGAACCTCTCCTTGGCCAGGAAAAACAGGCACTCCCTTGTTTAATTATTTTGCGATCTAGATGTCTTCTTCTTTTTTGAAGTGAGAAGTTGTACGTCGGTCGGATGGACGGACTGACGGAACCCCCCCCCCCAAAAACAAAAATTCTTCGGTTCTCCACGAATTACACAAGTCACCCAAATCAGCGTTAAAAAAGCGTGAGGCGCCGAAAAGCGACTAATTTGCATCGCTGATTGATATACACACACACACCGCCACCGTGAGTCTTCTTCCCCCCGCTATCTTTGTTTCTGTCTGCTCGGTAGCATGTTAGCTTGTCTAGCTGAAGAGCGGAGTCCGGGATGTTTTTGTGGAGCCATGTTTCTGTGAACACGTAAACACAGCAGTCCCTCACCTTACGCTGGGTTGATCTTAGTAGACGTATGTTGTCCATCTTGTCGTCCAGTGAACGGACATTTGCCATAAGTAGTGTTGGAATTGCCGGCTTGTGTGGGCTAGCCGCTAGCCTAGCCCGGATACCTCCACGTTTCCTTCTCTTCTTCCTCCTCTCACACCGCTTTCGGCGTCTCCTTTCCGGGTGGGGCTCGGCACGAGACGGGGAGCAGAGGAGCCCCAGGCAGCTGAGTTCCACGGTGAGTTTAGCTTCCAAACTGAAGAAAGTTGACATTTTTCCAAGAAGAAACTCACGGCTGTATTGTTGTCCTCAAAATGGTTATTGTCCCTCAATTTAATTGTATAGTTATGATGCTGCCAATCACAATACCACCTGCCATTTTTAAAAGGTATGATGCAATAGTCAAACCGTTTCTATGGGATGGAAAAAGGCCAGAATTAAATTAAGCAAATGATGTGCTCCCAAGGAGAGGGGAGGACTGGACCTGCCAGACACAAGGTTATACAGTTTATCTTTTGAAATGGCTAAATTATGCAACTTTTGTAAACCAACAGATAACAAAGCCGACTGGATGGATATTGAAACCCATGTGCTTACCATTCAGTCCGAGTGAAAGATTGTCCCAGAAAAACTTCACAACAAATCCAATTTTAGTGCACTCTAAGGATGTGTTGGCAAAAATACACCAATTGTATAAGTTACCTCACTAGTATGTACAGAACTATTCTTCACTATGGCACAATCCTGCTATTACAATTGGGAAAACATAGATATATTGGAAACAGTGGCATTCAAACGGCATACATTTGATTGGGGACCTGTATAAAAATGTTACATTCTTGTCTTATAGAGACTTAACTGATCAATTCGACCTTAAGGGCAAACAACACTTTTGGAGATATTTACACATTTGGAATTCTGTAACAGCAAAATTCAATTGGTCTACTCAGAAAGTTACATATCTGACTTTATGAAAATGCCAAAGGAATGCCACACTGCTTCAAAAATGTCTAGATTGACAAATGGCTTTGTAAGTGGGGAATTGTCCAATGTAAAACTGGTGTGGCAGAGGAAACTAAAAATTGAATTTGATGAAGGGAAATGTCTGAATGTTTTGGCAGACTGTGGAAAATATGTAAAGCAAGCAAGAGGGAAATGTACACATTATAAAATAATGCAAAGGTTGCATTACACGCCAACATGGCTCCATAGAATGAAACTGATAAAGGATAATGTATGCTGGAAGTGTAAAACAGAAGTTGTGACTTTCCTACTGTACATTGCATATGGGAATGTGCATTGATTAGACCTTTTTTGGGTTAAAGTAGTAGAAGTCCTGAGTAGCGGGTCTGTCTCAGTCGTCCCCTTGACTCCTGTTTTGTGTCTGTTGGGGGACAGATCTCAGATGCCACATGTCTCGAAAAGTGCTTTCTCTGTTATGATGGTTGCTTTGATTACAGCTAAATAATTA
>NW_011337636.1:0-4037 GCF_000735185.1 Notothenia coriiceps
CAACACATTAAAACAGATAAAATAGTTAAAATAATGCAAGGAGAGTCTATATACAAGTAATTGCAATGATCTATTAGATACATAATGTGTAAAATGCAAACAGATGAATGTTATGGATGTTCTTTAAAAAAAAAAATCTCCGTTGGAATTTGACTTACTTATCTTTTTCGAGAGCATTAAAGGGGACCTATCATGCAAAATGCACTTTTTGATGTCTTTTATACATCAACATGTGTCCCCGGTGTGTCAGGGAACTAAGGCAGCGTCAGAAAATAAAACCCTCTCTCTTTTCCTCCGTACCCAAATCTCTAAAAACGGGGCTACAACGAGCTGATCCAGATTTGCGTCCGATATGACGTAATATCTGAAATGTGGACCCACGGCCCTATCAGAAAGTTGCTATCAGAAACAATGCCCGACTGTTTTGGACGTAATATGGTCGGTGTTTACATTAGCATCGCTAACACTCAGAGCTAACCTTTACTGGAGAGCATGTGTGTGAAGAAGCAGGAAATAAAAAGGAACTCACCTTGTGGTATAACCGGCAAGAGAGAAAGCCTTTGAGCTCCATACTGTTTCAGAAAGAATCCTTGATAATCCATGATATGGGGTTTCATCACGGCAGCATTTAGTTTAGACAGTAGCTGCCGGGTCCCGCATGAGCTCAGACCCCTCCTTTTTTATTTTGTATCAATTTTTTAATTTTTTAAAGCTTTATACCCAGAATCAGCACTTTTGAAACAGGAAGTGAAATAGAGGGATATGAGGCATGGCTAGAATGGGTGATCTGTTTGGTATTTTGAGCAAAACACTTCATAGACATGTCTTTTATATATTTTTATATATCTGAGACCTATGCTATTGCCTAAAAATAACATGATAGGTGACCTTTTAAGGGCGCCTTTCATGACACCAAAGGACACCGTACGAAACCGCACTACCTCACAGCGACAGTCACCAGTTACTAATACATTATTTATTTAGCCCAACCTCAGCCCTTTAACACTATCTTGTTAATAATAAGTAAGGAGTTGATGTAAAAGCAGTTGAAGTACTCAGATCGTTAATTTCAGTAAAGGTAGGAATAGCACAGTATAAAGTAGTACTGCATTTAAGTGTGGTATAAAAGTACAAAAGTATTAACATAAAAATATATTTTAAGTAAAAGTGCACATCATGCAAAAAAGAAAACATTTTATGCATTATAATATGTGTTCATCACTTTAAGGTTGCAGCTGCTAAAGGTGGAGCTCATTTGAATTAATTTGTGTCTAAGATATGAACCATATGAATGATGCATTTGAACATTTGGTTAAACTTCTCTGACTCCAGATCTGCTGCAGATGGAGAACCGATGACATATTAACCTGTTGAGGTGCAGATCAGATCAAAATGTCTCCTCCTCTAACATCACCTTCATCATCATCATCAGTCCAGTGTTCATGTAGCAACTGAGCTGCAGCTGCCACATGAACACAGAAACACTACTTTTGCTTTAACTGAGTATGTGTGTGCGTGCACTTGTTCGTTCATGCGTTACGTCAAAGTGATTTCTGTCCAATTTCACAGTACGATAACCATAGACTCACCTGCGCTCCAGTTTGTCACACACACACACACACACACACACACACACACACACACACACACACACACACACACACACACACACACACACACACACACACACACACACACACACACACACACACACACACACACACACACACACAGCTCGACTTGGTTGAGGTGATGAATTATGGATTAAAGGGACTATTATTAGAAAGTCTCACAGTTGGTGCTGCTGAAACTGCAAAGCTAATCAGAGAGTAACTGGTTGAGTAAAAGAAAAAAGAAATGTATACAAAATAATTCAACATTGAATTTAAATTTAAAATGTTTACTTTGATGGGTTTGATGCATATTTTCAATACAGAGGAACATGACACTGTTAATATAAAGAGAGTTTAAATACATTGCTAATTTTTCCCTAGATTATTAGCAGGAATACAAATTTAAAACACAGGATTTGTTTTTGTGAATTTGTATTCTTATGAAATTTTGTAATCTAATCTCGAGTTTTTAAATGTTTTTTATTCCACCTTTTTCTTCTAGTGGACCTCTGATTTAAGTTGGACTTACTGTCAAATAATAATATTGTGTTTTTAGCAGATAGAGTGACTTTGATATCTTTGTGCCAAGTTGATCGCACATTTTGAAATCTTCACAAGTTGAAAATCGACGGAGATTCAGTTGTTTGACAAAAAAAAATTTCACAGAATAAATAGATATGTTTTCACAGTATGACATACATATTAGGGAGGGAATTATAACCTGGCTAAAATCCTCATGATTACTATTACTTTTTACTGTGATATGCCACTGCGAATCGACAATAGTGGCATTGAAATGTTATTGGTATCAAATACTTGTTTTCTGGTATCGTGAAAATGTTAAGTCTGTGTCCCCCACACGCTCTCAAATCCCTTACCCATATTACTAATATAACAGCACTGAGGGGTGTTACAGGAAGTAGGTCATTGTGGCTTTCGTGCTCTTCTGAACTTGCCTAAAAATAACATGTGTATATATTTTTAATTATGAGGTGTAACCTCAGATCTTGCTGATACAGAGTTTAAGCCATGCAGCTTTTTGAACCCTTTTTCTCTGGTTTTAGATTCTTTATTAAGACTTTAAGGTACTTTGAGATATATAAAAGAAAAAACTAGTGCCAGTGCATTATAACTTTACGGATCCTTTCCTTTACCTTTTGATAAAACTCCAGTATCCAAGCGCTATTTGTGATCCAATATATGTCACCTTTACGTAACATTAACCTAATTTCTTCACTGTGAGTTGAGATGTTTATTTAAGAACAATTTAGGCTTGTGCAGATGTTAATACAGTGATGCAGTGATGACCTATTTTTCTAGTCCGACCCTGAAGGTAGCATCTCCCTGGTTCCCCTGACCAAAAGCCACAGGGATTTTTCCATTGGATTTTTGAATATTGCAGATAATAAGAAATGTAGCAAACACACGTTTATGATACTTGTATGTTTTGTTCAGCAGGATAATCTACACATAGTAACACCACTTTAATAACTATTGAAGGGTAAATGCAATCTCCAGAAGTAAAAAGCAAACGTTAGGCTACAAAGGAACTACAGCACAGTCACATGACTTCACGTCACCACCGCTGAGCTTAAAGTGGCTAATATTGGGCTATAAAGGAACTACAGCACAGTCACATGACTTCACGTCACCACCGCTGAGCTTAAAGTGGCTAATGTTGGGCTATAAAGGAACAACAGCACGGTTACATGACTTCACGTCACCACCACTAAGCTAAAGGTGGCTAATGTTGGGCTATAAAGGAATACAGCACGGTCACATGACTTCACGTCACCACCGCTAAGCTAAAGGTGGCTAATGTTGGGCTATAAAGGAACTACAGCACGGTCACATGACTTCACGTCACCACCGCTAAGCTAAAGGTGGCTAATGTTGGGCTATAAAGGAACTACAGCACGGTCACATGACTTCACGTCACCACCGCTAAGCTAAAGGTGGCTAATGTTGGGCTATAAAGGAACTACAGCACGGTCACATGACTTCACGTCACCACCGCTAAGCTAAAGGTGGCTAATGTTGGGCTATAAAGGAACTACAGCACGGTCACATGACTTCACGTCACCACCGCTAAGCTAAAGGAGGCTAATGTTGGGCTATAAAGGAACTACAGCACGGTCACATGACTTCACGTCACCACCGCTAAGCTAAAGGCGGCTAATGTTGGGCGTGATGACGTCGTCTCATTTAGAAAATTGTAAGCAAACACTGTTTTTAAACTCACCAGTGGGGTTTCTACTGATCGATTTTATGTTGTAGATCAAAACATTGCATCTATTCATCTTGTTGAATAGACCTTTTCAACCACAGACCTTTATTTCAAGGCTTTTAACTACACTGAACAAAAATATAAACGCAACACTTTTGTTTTTGCTCCCATTTTTCATGAGATGAACTCAAAGATCT
>NW_011337637.1:0-4261 GCF_000735185.1 Notothenia coriiceps
TTTGCCTCCTTTCAGGTCATCATTGAAAATAAGAATTTGTTCTTAATTGATTTTCCTGGATAAATAAAGGTTCTACTACTACTACATGTAAGTCACTTTGGATAAAAGCATCTAACAAGTGACATGTAAGTTAATAATGTAATGTGTGTGTGGGTGTGTGAATATGCAGGCTTTTATGTTTCTCTAATGTAAAACCATTCATGTCATTGTTAGACGTTGAAAGGTTAAACAAACAACGTTTAAAGTGCGAAAGTCGACAGAATAAACTAGTGGTGGAAAAATAACTGGGATAAGATAAATGTAGTGGAGTAAGAAGTACAATATTAGTTTCCAAAAAGTAGTAAAAGTATGAAGTAGTACCTCAAAATTGTCAAAAGTTACATATTTTAGATTACATTTGATTTCATCAAGGCAATAGCTGCAAAAAAAAGAGCTAACTATAAAGGAACTACAGCACGGTCACATGACTTCACGTCACCACCGCTAAGCTAAAGGCGGCTAATGTTGGGCTATAAAGGAACTACAGCACGGTCACATGACTTCACCTCACCACCGCTAAGCTAAAGGCGGCTAATGTTGGGCTATAAAGGAACTACACCACCAGAATAACTTTTTGTATCTCAGCCTGTGGAGTGAGACTATGGAACAGTGTGAATGTGGAGCTAAAGCGATGTCCAGACATTGACCAGTTCGAAATTATTTTCTCGAGGGATGGGGATGGTGTTTGACTATGTGTATGTGTATATGTGTGAGTATGTAGGTGTGCATATGTATATGTGCATATATGTGTATGTACATATGTGTATATGTTTGTCAATCAACAGGTAAAGCAGATTAATAATAACAATTGTATCAATCAAATGACGAGGAGGAAGTCTTTTCCGGTTTCAGGGCTCTATTCCCATTTAAACTAACGATCTTGAAGAAGCTATGGTGAAAAGAAAGGGTTTATATTGAGCTGTGATTGAATCCTTATAAAGTAATGCACCCCCACTGCTAATAACACACTGGTTCTTCCTCCGGTGTTTCCTGCTCAGCTGCTGATGAGGTTTTGCCCTTTTTTTATGTGTGGGATTATCTTCTGTCTCCAGGTTGGATAGGAAACATTGGAGTTTGGGGATAGAGCTCCACAGCGCTTCATCTTGCTCACATCAGGGGTAGAAGCAGCACTGGTTTATCAGTTAATTGCATTCATCTGCCTTCCCAGTTGTAATTCACTTCTGAATTAGTCGGCAGGAGTGAAAAGCAGCAGGGATAAGAGGGATTGAAAATCAGCGGACTTCTGCGAACTTCCTCTGATATTCTACACAAATCATATAAATGCATTATTTCTGCATTCAGGTGAACAAACATCGAGGTGTTTTGTGACAGCAATTATAGAAATGAAGACTAATGAGCGATCATTATTTCCAAGCACGGCTCCACAGCAGCAGCTTTTTACTCTGGACAACAAAGAGTCATTGATCTAACAGAGGCAGGTACAGTATGGGGCCTCAATGATGGTTTTGATCAATAACTATTTCTCTCTTTCTTTTTCTCCACAGTTAAACCAATTGTTATAGATGTGGGCATATTTGTGAACAGCATTGGACCCGTGTCTTCGATCAATATGGTAAGTCAACAAATAAATCCCTTTGTTTGAACTGTTTTGTTTACACTCACACAGCTCTGCCTCTGTCGTCATGGTGCCGGAAAGTTATTTTGTCTGAAACCAGAGCCCAGTCTGCTCTGATTGGTTAGCTGGACGGCTCTGTTGTGATTGGTCAAATGCTTAGAGATGTCCCGCCCCTTAGCCTATCACGTACCATGTGTTGGAGCGCTAGCCAGTAGAGGGCAAGTGTTACATAGTGATGTCAATTTGTTCTGGAAGTCAACAAAGGAGTCCAATGGAGGCGTTTCAGTTTGGGAGAGAAACTCCCTTCTAACTTTATTCACCTCAGATTTGCAAAACACCTGATCAGTGTGTCTAAATGAGACGACTAAACGTCATCACCTCCAACATTAGCCGCCTTTAGCTTTAGCCATGTGGCTGCGATGTCGTTTTTTTATCCTTACGTTAGTTTTCACTTCTGGTGATTTCATTTACGATTCCAAAATCCTGAAGTGGTTTTAATATGTGGAGATTATCCTGCTGAACAAATCATGTTAAGAATCATAAACATGCGTGATTTTCTACAATAAAGTGTATTCTAATGGCAAACTCCCATTGCCTTTTGTCGATAGACCACTTGTGATGCTAACTTTCGGGTTGGCCTACAAAAATGTGGGATCCCTGCAAATTGTGTCCGTAAGCTTTATGTAATACTGGGTTTTGAGGTTTTGAGTTTCACATTTAGTGCTACAATAAATCTACACCCCTCTGTGTGACAAGCTAATTTTAAGCCCCATTGTTGTAGAACTATTCATATACAGTATCAGCTGTCGTTCTCTTATTGTTTCTAATTACAATGCAGAGTATAATCCTGGGTGTCATGACTCTGCCAGGAGACAGATGGTGATTAATTTCCTTTGCTTTAGGGAATAACGTCTGAATAAATGACATAACTTCCACATCGAATGAACAATCAAAGAGGGAAGTATTCTGAACGTTTGAACGAAAGGGGCTTATTAATGTCCATTAGCAAAGTAAAGCTTTGCATTGGGTCTTATGATATAACTGCACACACGCTGAGGCATCTTTGTTGCACCTCTTACTGAGGCTAGAGTATCTGCGTGGAGATCATCAGATATCTGCATAACTCTTGGTTTTATTTTGTATTAATAAATACAATTAAAACCCTTTTCCTCTGCGAATAATACAAGGGGACCTTTCGTGATTTATAATAACCGCCAAGTTTGTGTTATGTGAGAGAGGTTTACTGACATTTCACCAGAATATGTCAAAGCTCTGCATAATACCCACTTTTTGTATTTGATATATTAAACTATACTTCATTCGCAGTTAATATTATACATTTTATTTCATGAAAGGCCTATTTATGCTTTTGTATATTTTACAAGTAAAAATACTTTTTTAAATGCTAATGGGTTTTTGATACCAGTGTTACATTTATTTAATGCAGGCACTAATTAAAAAACATGCTTTTTGCAGCAATTAACTTGATTTCTCAATTCTGAAAATGTCACAGTATTGTGGTGGCTAAGTTTTAATCTCCTGCTACACACTCACTCACTCACTCACTCACTCACTCACTCACTCACTGGGTGTTTCTCAATGTCGAGGAAGGCTCCTCCAGAGCCACTATTTCAAGGATGCTGCGTCATCGAGTCCCGCCGAAGGACTGTTCCAATGTCCAGGGTCCTTGGAATTCTACCGAGGCTGGCGTCCTTCATTGCGGGGAATTTCCAGGCAGCACATGTGTATCCTCCGCGGTCTTAAAATCCCCACAATGCTTTGCGCACGGATAAATTTCCAAAATCTTTGCCGGAAATCGCTCTCCATTTAAAGCGGGGCCTCGCATATGACGCACACCTGCACACCTGAGCCTGTTCCACCATTCTTCATTTTCCGAGGCTAGGAAGGATTCTTGCCTCGCTTCTGAAGGACCTGACTCGGAAGACATGTCCTACCAAGGAAGCGTCCTCGACATTGAGAAACACCCACTCACTCACTCACTCCCTTCCTTTATGGCTAATTAGGCTTGCTTAGCATTAGCATTGCTCTGACTAGATGCAGTTTCCCACTGGATTTCTACAGACATCGAAAAATAAAGGTATTTATACAAACATAAGAAGATTTATAAAATATAAAACAAAAAATACAATACAAATATATTTAGAGTTACAAAGTAAATGAACAGAACTTGGAGAAGGCAGCTTGTTTGAATTTATGGAGAAGCTATTTTTACTCTCCTGGGTCACACAGTGTCCAAAGCAACCTTCTGCAATCGAGGACCTCCTGCCAAACCAGAAGCTGGAGCCAGCCCGATGCTAACCCCCCCCGCGGGGAGAGCTATCACACACTGCCCAAGACACACACTCTCCATGCCAGTTCATTTCCCCCTGTGTTAGAGAGCTGCTGGCAGGATGTCCGTAGCATCTTATTTTCCCTAGCAGCTCAATATTCATTTGTTATTTCCTCATATTTGCAGCTCACTGTAATTGTTTGGCTCTCACCTGCAGTGAGGGAAAACGTCCTTGAAAATGTTTCATTAACTCCCTAACAATGTCCCTTCTACACTTGTGTCTTACGCAGTGGTGACAGGTAATTGGGTATATTATAATAATAAAAATAATAACTTAGATTTATATAGCGCCTTTC
>NW_011337638.1:0-1269 GCF_000735185.1 Notothenia coriiceps
TGGGGCATAAGATGTATTAAGATCCCATTTTCTTTAACATGTATGGATGAAAGAATAACCCTCTTTTTTGGCACAACAAATTACAACAGGACAAATGTATGTATATAGAACATGTTCAAGGTTCAAGGTTCTTTCAAACTAACATAGCTACAGAGTAATTATGTCGTTGAAAATCTTAGGTCACAGGCTTCTCCAACAATGCAACACAATAATACAGATAAGCAGACAATATTAAAATATACTATATTAAAAGTAATACAAAAGAAAAATAGTGAGAACAAAAAGTAGTTATTGGAATGATATATTAGATAATAGATTAGATAATTACTAAGCAGCAGATGAATGTTATGAAAGTGTTTCAGCAGTTCAGTTGTTTAACAGTCTTATTGCCTGCGGGATGAAGCTGTCTCTGTGTCTGGTATTCAAACGATACTCGGCCTTACATAGAATCCATAATAATCCATTTCTACTCTTCTGTGTCCTCCTGCAGGGACGAAGCTTCCTCTAAAGCCACCTTCTTCCAGTACCTGGTGGAGGATAGCTCGGACTCGGATTCATCTTTATCACAATTCCTGGAGCAAATTCAGCAGCAAATGTCCAAGTAGGCTCCCGTGACACCGAGAGAAGCTCTGACCGCTCCAATCCTCACCTGGAGAGGATTTGGGGGGCGTCGTAGAGAGAAAACTAGCGTTAGAAATGGCGGACACCCATCGCTCATTCAGACCAGTTTTAGCGGAGGCGGGTTACATCCCGACCCTCCAAACATCCGTCGTATCAAACACATCCGGGACCGATTTCAGACCGAGATCTAGACCCTCAGAGGGGGGGAGGGAGATAGCTGTAGGAAAGAAGTGAAATCAAAGAAGAACGGGGGTTTATTCCACTCCATAATGAGTTATTGAAACCCCCGTTAGCCTCTCGCTAACCCTTCGAGAACAGAAGGGTAACCGAGCCAAGAAGACGCCGCTTCATTCTGTCTTTAGTTGTTTTTCGTGAACCTCACATGTAGCTAGTGTTGTCTTTTCTGTTGTTATTATTTTATAATTTATTCCCCCTCTTCACTCCTATTTTTTTTTAATACACTGGAGAAAAGAAACAAGGTTTTTCCGGCATGAAAGACGAAACGCATGCCACCGTTTTGTTCGCTGCTAGTCCGAGCGTTAAGAAGTTTAACGGGAATACGAAGAGACAGTGCTTGGATGTTGAAACCCCCCCCCTACTCTCTGTTGGCCCCCCCCTCCTCCACTGTGTGAACTCATGATTTATCAA
>NW_011337639.1:0-29654 GCF_000735185.1 Notothenia coriiceps
TCCATTTAACACATTTGAATCCCAACGCTGTAGCTTGCCCATCAGGGAATTAAGAAATATCTTAATTAAGTGTTAAGTTACTGTTTAAACCATCATACATGGTATAAGCTGATCAGATAAAACAAAAAACAAAAACAGTAATGCTTGAGTTTGAGTTTGACTGCCAGCTGGGCTAATCCAATTTTCTTTATTTATTCCCTGTTTTGTTTTTTTGTTGAGATATGTCTTATTTTATGAGGGGCAAAGGCTAGCTCGACTAGTTTAACTCCATGATTTTGTGCAAACTAGTTTTGTTGCTTAAAGATTATATTGTTAATGTTGTGTATACTGTATAAAATAAATTAGTTGTTGATAATTGTTTATTAGTAAGGCTAAGACTGGCCATTTGATATGATAACTTTCTTATACATGTAAATTGAATTCAACTATAATTTTCAAGGGGAAAGACTAAACAAAAGGGCCAGATGATAAAATGACATTGTATTAGATTTTTTGTCAGTGCAAGGTTCAAAACCAGAAAGTAATTCAATGTTTGGACAGTCCCACCGTTTGTAGGAGTTGGTGCAGCTCTTCCTTCCCCTGTAGATCCCTGAGACCCGGCGTGTTGGGACTGCTGACGTTGACCACCAGGTAGTCAGCCAGCGGGCCGAGCACCCGCACCCCCTCCAAGTAATCTGCTCCTGCGTCATGGGACAGCTTGTTCTTCCCAAGGTTGATGCCCAGGGGACAGCCAGCTATAAACACAGACACACACACACATATGCAAACACACACAGGAAGGTTGAGACAAACACAAACAAAGGCTGCATCGCCAGACAAATGACCCAACTGTGGCAGAGGCTGCTGATGTGCTAAATGAACTTTAAGTAGGTATGGATCAGACAGAATAAATGTGAGACAAGGACAGGCTTATATCATTCAAAGAGAAAAGAACAGTGTATTTAATTAAATACTCAATTTAGTATATGGCTTCCTTTGTTAAATATTCTAAATGAACACCAAAATATAAAAGATAGACTTATATCAGGTTTTAGTAATAACTGCTAACCTTTACTTTGCTGTTGCTGTGTGTCGCCCCTGGCCTTCAGCCTCTGTTGAGCTTCGGCCAAACCACAGCTGTTGAATCCATACCTGGTGTGAAACACACATAACAACTATTTAAATATCAACTTACAAATATAAATAATGAGATATTTTTCATTACTTATAATAATAATAGCTAAAGTGTGTGTTAAACGAATAATGATGTGAACATTACATTACATGTCACTTGTTAGACGCTTTTATCCAAAGCGACTTACATACTCAAAACGGTGGGCAATCCCCACAGGAGCAATTTGGGGTGAAGTGTCTTGCCCAGGGACACAACCACATGCTGACTGCAGTGGGGTTTGAACCTGTGACCCCCTGATCCCAACACCAAGGCACAACCCACTGCACCACACGCCTCCCTCACAACATCTTATTACAATTATTTAATTTCCGTCTTAGGGATAGAAATGTGTTTGGCCTTTTAAGGAATATGCTTATAAGCTATAAAGTTAGTTAAATTAATTGTCTTTGTGTTTTGTTATAAAATCAAAACTCCTTTTGCAGCTTCCAGGCTGGTCTGCTCTTATTTGTCAGTATATCTGCATGATACTATATGAATAATATATTGTAATATGTCGGAGAGAATATTATATTTATCTTTGCATTATACACATTGCATGTGCTAACACTGTATACTGTATACTGTAACTGTATATCCACGAGTGAAGGCACTGTCCAAAGATAATATTGTGTCAATATTGTACAGCTTTACAAATGATATGTAACTAGGTCATCCTTTTCGAAGGAATTCAATCAAGTGAACTTAATACTACAAGTACATAACATACCAAATATTTTTCCAATATGGAATCATTTAGATTAGTCAAGCTCCAGCAAATCTTTAATTCATTGAATTGTCTGATGTAATACCTCATGAATACAAATGACCATAAATTACACATGTTACCATGTATAATTCACAGGGAAAAAAACAAATGCAGGAAAGAGCTGTTGCATAAAGATTTGCTTCATTGAGCTCATTAAAGTCAGTGTCAGTAACATTACCTTACCCTGCTCCTGTTTTCAGTTTTAAGGATTTTAAAACAGACAAAGATTAATTAGGCTCCTTAAAGTTATATAAATAAATTGAATTATTTATAAGAATCTACACAAAGTAGGGTGTCAATCAACTAAACATTGTGGATGAATACAATTTTTTTTAAATGAATGAATTTCTACAATAATGATGGCAACAAAAAATTAGCATCTACATGATCCACCAATGGCGTAATGCAAATCCTATGTGAAAAGCACCGAATCAATTGATTGTGTCAATGTGCCACATTCTTTTCAACCATATTGCCAAGCCCTACATGTAATTGTTTTTTTAATTATTCAGATGAACACACCCTCAGAATGGCGACCCCTTTCCCCTTAGCATATCGGAAACTTACCTGTTAATTATGGCCTGGTCTGTAGTGAGTCGAAACACACGTGGTTTGGGGTTCCCCTCCTGAGGTTTGGGAGTGATTGTGCCCACTTCAACAAAGCCGAATCCGACCTTGTACAACCCATCGACGGCCTCTCCGTGCTTATCGAAGCCCGCCGCAATCCCAATTGGGTTTTTGAACTTTAAACCCAGGACTTTCACTTCCTGTGGATGCATAAAAACAAACAGAAATAAGTCTCACGATGTCTAGGATCAATGGACAGTGATGTGACTAAACAGTGATGTTATATGCTTACCAATGATGCGGGGTCCTGGTAGCGGTTCAGAGGAACCAGCCCCAGACCGATCATCTTCACTGCCAACACATGCGCCGTCTCTGCCCCCACACACCTTTGCAGCAGGGGCATCAGCTGATTGGCATAGAAACGTTCATCTCCCAATGCAGTGAGGTAGGAGGCAAACAGAAGGCTACCCGAGCTGATGATCTTCAATGCGTCCTTGAACTGCTTCTGTTGACAAGAGCAACAAAAATGAAAACATAAGACTGTGCCTTCAAAGGACTCATCTCAGACGTTAATTACTGTGAAAAGGCTGCTAATAGTTTAATGAAAACATGTTTGCAGTGACACAGCTTCCACAATACCCTTTGTTGTAAACTATGTTTTGTTAAAAGGTCTATTGAAGTTGTTGACATATCATTATTCATTCATTTGATATAGCAAACGTTTTGCTCATCTATACATCCAACAGTTACATTATAATGCATTTGGGGTTGTGTTTCTGTCCACATAGCAAATGTTTATGCAATATTCCCATAGTATTAGCTTTATTTTTGGTCTCTGACGAATACTGTAGAAAATGTCTGACACTGGTTATGTTACTTGGCGACTACACCAATGACTCACCATCATTATGCTTCTTCT
Organism: Notothenia coriiceps; assembly: GCF_000735185.1. Taxonomy (NCBI): domain Eukaryota; kingdom Metazoa; phylum Chordata; class Actinopteri; order Perciformes; family Nototheniidae; genus Notothenia; species Notothenia coriiceps. Next base: position 3,406 of record NW_011337639.1, read on the forward strand.
GGCATAGTTTCCAATTAAGCTGTGTCAACTAGGCTATACTTACACAAGCTACTAAAATAATGTACTTTAAAGACCTTTATGAAACTTTGGGATTTTAAATTATATATGGAAATTGTAACAAAAATGTAGCAGTTTCTCTAAAAGTCTAAGTTCCATGTCCTCTGACTTAATGTTTACAAATTAATGCTGAATTGTATTATTACACTTGACAAGTAGGACACATCTGTTTCATTTTATATTAATATTTTAAAGAAGAAAATCTGTGTTTTTATTTGAACATTCTAATTGAATTTCTTTACAAATCTTCCATGTCATGAGTCCCTCCTTACCATGGTTACCACAGTAAACAAATACTTTAAAAAAAATGAATTACAAGTTAAAATTCCTGCCTTCAAAATATTACTTAAGTTAAAGTATAAGGTATTAACATGAAATGAAAATACTTTGTGTTAAATTGTCCCTCTCAGAGCTAATTTCGTCTATGGTCTATAGGGGTCTTCAACGTTTTTCAGGCCAGGGACCCCCAAACTGATGGAGAGCTGGAGCAGGGACCCCCCTACTATATGTATGGCATACAATTGTGTTTTATATTAAACGGGGCCTAGTGCCGTGTATAAATATAGCTACTCTGTTATTGTACATTCAATACTAAACTATTCAAATAATACACAGGTTAATATATTCATGTTTTTATTTTAAACATGTGCAAGGTACAGGGTGGCCGTGCCACTGCCATTTATAAACATACATCTTGAACACAACACAGAGCTATTAAAATAATTCACAGTTTCAAGTTTTAACTTTAAAGAGCAACTTGCAGGTTAGAGACACCAGTGAATAAATGTGTAGGAAAATGATGAATACACTAGATTTTCAAAAGAATATACAGAAATATACACTACAGTGACATCTGGCGTCGTTTTGGTAAGACATTTTCACTTCCGCACGTGACCTCCCGCGTGTGACGTAACATGGGGGAGAGCGGCCGGTCTAACGTATGAATAAACATGGATCACAATGCCAGTTTTGAGACCAGGAGCAGCCAAGGATTAGAAAAAATAACGGCCATCAGCGAGAAAAGGAGCTTTGGTGTGAGGAGAACCAGTGGAGAACAGGGCAGCTGTCTTGGTGAGTGACCGGCGTTAGCTACGGAATGTTAGCTAACGTCAGTCACATCACAACATTGTAAAGTTAGCAATCATATATCAGGCTATAACTAAAGTAGTATTGATAATATAGTAACGTTACTGGCAGGACTGTTGATACTGATCCATAACAGAAACTAATGCGCAAGTATCAGCCGTATCTCGCGTTACCTAATGCAACTCCACACTACGGTGCTGTGTACCGGAGGGGAGACGCGAGATACGGCTGACACTTGACGATCTGGCGGAGAAAGGTTGTGGAGCAGAAGATAACGTCTTCTGCCTTGATTTCTCCATTCGCTACAATATGTTGGATTCATGTTAATGTGCATTTAAAGACATTTCAATTTGTGGGAAAAAAATGTTTGGAAAACATTTTTTTTTTAAAGAAATTCTTTTTTCTCTCTAATCAACCAAAGATTTCGCGACCCCCTGGGGGTCGCGGACCCCCTGTTGAAGACCTCTGTAGCTTATAAAGTAGCATACAACCAAATATTAAGGTGGGCTAAACGTGTATCAAAATTATACTAAGTATAATAAGTACATTAGGCTACTAAAGTGAATGTACATAGATAAAGTTCACCTATGTTGTTAGTAATTAGATCTAGATGTTGGCTACAATGTGTAGGGGGCTAATACTTCAGTCTCAGTAAGAGCTGCATACTCGTAAAATCATAACCCTAAACCTCTGTCGTTATGCAGTTTTCTTACACTGACTTAGAGACCTTTATTTTCAAAGGGCAAAACACCCCACAGCATGTGTTTCAGTATGCAAAGAAAGCAAAGCTAACTTGAGGTGTTTCGTGGTTTAACATTACGTTTAGGCGGAGCAACCGAGCTAGAAAACAAGAAACGGTCACATCAAGTTTAGTGGAGGATTTTCCAATTATCTGATTGTCCTTCATAATATACGATGTTAGATCATCTCTGGAATTACCTTCATATGTCCCGCCATGGAGGCGCTTCTGTCATTGCATTAAAGGACATGCATTTCTTAACATGTTACACAAACACACGCGGTATCAGCTTCCTTCACATACTCTCGCGATATTTCCGCCAGTAGTATTTCCACCAATGAGAGGATTGTGTGAAAAGCGGGGCAGAGATGTTGGTCATGCATTAAAGTGGAGGTGCTTGTCAAGCTGTATTATAAAGGTAATTAGTTGTAAGGGTGATTTCATGTGAGAATAAGACTTTCGTTTTCAAGAAATGATGATCATAGTACATATAACATATATATATAATTTTGTTCATGTGAGGAGCAAAACAAAAGTTGAAATGAGCTCTATGTCAGTATGGGAAGTTCAGATTGTGTGACCTTTCGTGATGCCAACTTCACTTTGCATCTTGTTTGAGTGTCTTTACTGATTTTCCTAATATATTGAGAACATATGCAGAGTTTTTCTGGAGGAAGCTCTCTCATTTCCATGTGAAAGACGGAAGTGATCTTGCTCAGATCATCCACAGCTCCTTCAGCACTATGTGATTTAGCTCTGTACATTATAATAACTATGGGCACCTTACTGCAAATATCTGTCTTTTTTTGTCTTTCAGTTGGATTTTTGTTTTTACCAGAAAACTCTGACGCCTTTTCAGGCAACGACCTCCCTGTGCAGTGTCAATCTGTATTCAGAAATGTCTGTTTTGAGTTTGTTAGGGGATCTGAAACCTGGTCCCAAGCCAGGAGCAGCTGTGCAAACCGAGGAGGGGATCTCTTAAAGGTGGTGAACACCCCGATACAAATGTTCCTGAAGAACATCTCCAGAGAGGGAAACATCAGCAACTTCACCTGGTGGCTGGGGGAGGGGGTCCAAGGGCAGCACCAGGAACCCACCACAAGTGAGTAAAGTACACCCACGCTGCATTTCTTTTGTCGGTGCATTTTTCTTTAATAGTTAATTGTGTTTTTCGCTTGAGACTCGTGTATGTTTGAGATCTCCTGTCCCAGGCTTTACATGCAAAGTGTTTGATAGTTAAACATGTTATTAATGATTAGAGGCCATCTGGCTAAAATGTAACTCACTATAAGCAAAATGTATTCACAAAATAAATGATCCCTTAATGTAAGGCTCGGTTTCATTTGGATATATATATTAAAATGAAGGCACAAACCTTTAAAAAATATTGCAGGATACTGGCAGCACGCTGTTTTTTTAATTATGTAATTTTCATATCCTTTAAAGCCGTCTGCACAAGTAATAGTAACCCCCACATTCTTATTAGCTCTCATTCATTATGTATTCATTCATGTACAAATATTTCTTGGGATAAAAATCAGACCAACATTTTTAAAGTGAATTAAAATTACATTTATTTTACATTCATTTGTTGAATTATTGATCAGGCATGAATCTCATTAAAAGTGTTTTTGATTGTTGTTTAGAAAAGACAAGCAATTTAAAGACTTAACGCTGCGCTCTGGGTGTAAGAGATATTTCACTTTTGTTTGACATCTAACAGACTAAATTACAGATTAGTGAATAAGTTCAGACCAATCTGATTTTCTTCACTCTGTTAAAGGTCACACAATTGTTTCTCATAGAAATGTCCCAATAATTAAGCTTTGCTAAGAGTTTTTCTCTGTGCGTGTTTATGTTCCCACATTTGTTTTCCAAAACAGAAAACGCTGAAGTTTCAAAGGAAAAATGTACCTACATAAAGTTGGATCCTTTTCAGCTCATCTTAACATCCGACTGCAACCAGAGACGAGGATCTCTCTGCACACACAGTATGCAACAACAGCCTCCTTATCCCTATAGCCTTACTCCGTCCTTCATTACCTTTTTCTTTTCTTGTCTTTCCTTGCCTTTCTTTTCCTAGATATCAACTGAGTGAAGTTTTATTACAGTTTTATTTCTTTTATTTCACTTTATACTCAATAGTGTGCAATAGGCTGTCTTTTATAAGTGTCATTCTTGTTTTTAAGATGAGTGGTCTGCCTCAAACACAAAGGTAAGAGAAACAGTTCACAGTCAATAAGAAGCCAAATTAAAAGTCTATTCTCAAATGTGAGTTTTGTTCATGTTCTCTTTTCAGAACACAATGGTGTCAAGTCATGCAACCAGATCTCGTAAGTTTGAAACATGATGTATCTCATCATTTCAATTAACTATGAAAGTATGGAACAGTCATAAAAACTTGTTTTCTCTACTGCTCTGACACTCTTTTTTAGGGCCCAAAAGGACTCTTTTATCTGACATGCTGGCGTCTGTTGAAAATATTGATAGCCTTCTCCTGGTGAGAGATGCGTCCTTATTTCACATAGTCCGTTTTACCCTTGAATCATGAAAACCTTTGAATACTAATAGTTATTTAATTGTACCTCAAAGTTCACAAGTGCTATTTTTCCGAGACAGGCAGCAGAAGAAGAGCTACTGCGAATGGAAATAACAGCAGATGAGCCCACAAACCAAAACAGGGTGGGCACCTTCACTTTGGAAAGCCTGTCGAAAATATTGCATTATTATTGAGGCAATTTTCACCTTTCGTTTTATGCTATCATTGCACCTTAATTGATAGCCTTTTTTTACTTTCACAGGACAATTTCATTAAGTATTTGTTGCTTGGCACTGTGAAGCTGCTTGATGACTCTACTTTGCCAGACAATGACACTGTTACTAAAATAATCAAATGCAGCACCAGCATCCTCCTTCTCTCCATGAACAAATGTGACATCAAGAACAACCCAAACCCTACTGTAAGTACTGCATTAGGCAATCATGGACATTTTGTCGTTATTGTGTCTCTTACAGTGCATTTTTTCTCTCCAGTCTTTGTTTGAGCAAGTCTTTGAGATCTTTCGCATTATCTCAGAGCTGGTGGTTTCAAAATACCCCGAGCAATTTATCATCAGGCACCCAACAGGCATCATCTATCAAAGCAGGTAGGTCTCTTCTTTCAGAGTATCGCCTAATTATGACAAACACATATGCAACTTTTCACTAATTTACAACTATATCAATACTAGTACCAAGTACAAACTCATTTACTGTATATTCTAAATAATAATAATAATAGATTTATTTTGTAAGCGCTTTTACAGGTGCTCAAAGTCGCTTTACAGAGGTAGTAAAAAAGGACAACAAATAAATATAGTAAAAGTCACATTTAAAGACATATTCTACATTTTATTTCCCTACTTTTAGTCACACACCTGCCGGACTAGGCAATGCTGTGTTGGGTTCAGAGCAAGATGGTGTGTTCATCAAACTACCCTCATTTGCAGCGCTTAAGAGTCAGCTTGGAGGATACGACAGTATCACTTATCAGGTCTGTGTGTGTTATTATCATGTATTATTTGTGTCTTTATTTTCCTTGTAATATACAGCCTTTTCATCAGAGCTCTTCTTTTTGTTAGATGTCTACATTCACAAAGAATCCACATCCAACTGATGTCCAAATCTCAGGAACTGTTTGCAGCCTTTTACTTAGTAGTAAAAAAAAAGAAATAAATCTGTCAAACCTGTCAGAGATGGTAGAGGTAAAGCCAACATGAAAAGTGGGTTTTGTCATTTGTACCACAGTGCTAATGTTTTTGGATTTAGGTTGCAAGCAAAGGTCACATGAACATGGGGAGAAAGAGTGATGAATATACTACTCTTAAGAAGAAAATGTTTTTTTTATCTTTAAAATACACAATAATATGCACACATGGTCAAAGACTTAAGAACACCAATTCACATAACATACAGTCTAGAAGATGACACTCACTTTTCCACAGTGCTCTCACAATGTATTTTCTTCCTACATATTGTTTTGATTCTAAATAGGAAGACTAATTAAGAAGTAACTTGTTTTTTATGGTTTCCTCAGATCTTTTTGCCTTATCCAAATGCTTCAATACCAACGAACAGTACAATTGTTTTGGAAAAAAACACAAAAGCACTTACCACAATCAACGTCTCAGACCCTGATGTGACCATCTGCTTAACTGTGGAGCCCAATGCCAATGTTACCTTAGTTCTTAGGTTGTCTGAAGGGTCACCTCCAAATGACACATACTTCAGTAACACAACCATCTTGAGCCTCACAGGTAACTGTCACCCCTGCATGCCCTAGTCTCGGTTTTTCAATCATTTTAACACATCAAGTTTTAAGATCTGTAGCAATAGCACCACTCTGGTCCAGGTGAGTATAATACCAACACCAAACATCAACAGACTCCCTTTTACCATTGTTTGCCTGACGTGCATGTGCTTCCACTTTTATGTATCAGTATTTCATTGTTTTCTACCAATTGGTTCTTGTCATGACGTAATGTTGGTTGGTTTGTGGAACAGAAGGCTATCGCTGGATGATAACCCCAGAGATGTTGCAGCATACTCGTGGAGTCTGGTATATTGAATCCGGACTCTTGAATTCCTCCTGGGAACCAGGTCTGACACTAAGGATAAACTCTTTTACGGCCAAGTGTATGTACTGGGACGTAAAGAACGAGACATGGAGCATGTATGGCTGCCAGGTACATTTCAAACATTATAAAGAGTGATGTACTGGTTTGTATTGCTTTTGGTTATGCATGTTAATGTTCTCGTATAGCACCAGTAGTTGCACAGTGATGTGCTCTCTTCATCTCAGGTTGGGGACAAAAGCACTCCAGAGCGAACACAGTGTCTGTGTAACCACCTCACTCTCTTTGGGAGCTCCTTCTTTGTGATGCCAAACTACGTGGACTTATCTCGCACCGCAGAGTTGTTTTCCACCTTGTCTGAGAACTTTGTGGTGCTGGCTCTGCTGTGCACCTTCTTCGGTCTCTACCTGGTCACTCTGCTGTGGGCCTGCTACTCTGACCGCAGGGCACGCTCTAAGGTCAGTCTCTACTAACAACCCTCATAAACATGCCTTTTTGTACAATAAAATTACAACGTTATTATTTGATTTACATATAGTATGAATACTCAACCCTACAAAGTATAAAATAAAATAAATGTAGTGTAGTGAAAATGATTTGCATCCAAATGTAGTAGAATACATGTTTTACTGAAGTACAGTACTTGAGTAAATGTACTTCCAACACTGGTTTCAACCCAGAGTGCAATGTTATTCATTCCACCTGCGAACATATTCACATTTATTCACCAAAATGTTTTCTGTTGAAACATCAGAGGAAGATGACTCTGCTGGAAGACAACCACCCCGGCGCTCAGTACAATTATCTGATCGGTGTCCAAACTGGCCATCGTAAGAATGCTGGGACTACTGCCAATGTAAGAGTCTTTTTTGATTGACAGAATTGTGTTTATACAGTTCATCCGGAAAGTATTCATAACCCTTAACTTTTTTCACATTTTGTTATGTTACAGCCTTATTTCTAAATGGATTAAATTCATTTTTGTTCTCAATATCCCACACACAATACCCTATAATGACAAAGCAAAAACGTTTTAAAAGATTTGTTTGCAAACATGTTGAACATTTTTTAATGAAATATCACATGTGCATAAGTATTCACACCCTTTGCTTTGACACTGAAAATTGAGCTCGAGTGCATCCCGTTTCCACTGATCATCCTTGAAATGTTTCTATAACTTGATTGGAGTCCACCTGTGGTAAATTCAATAGATTTGACATGACTTGGAAAGGAACACACCTGTCTATATAAGGTCCCACAGTTGACAGTGCACATCAGAGCACAAACCAAGTCATGAGGTCCAAGGAATTGTCTGTAGACCTCAGAGACAGGATTGTATCAAGGCACAGATCTGGGGAAGGGTAGAGAAAAATGTTTGCAGCATTGAAGATCCCAACGAGCACAGTAGTCTCCATTATTTGCAAATGGAAGATGTTTGAAACCAAAAGGGCTCTAGACCAAACTGAGCATCGGGGGAGAAGGGCCTTAGTCAGAGAGGTGACCAAGAACCCGATGGTCACTCTGATAGAGCTCCAGTGTTCCTCTGTGGAGATGGGATCTCTGCAGCACTCCACCAATCAGGCCTTTATGGTAGATTGGCCAGAAGGAAGCCAAAGGCACATGAAAGCCCCCATGGAGCACCTAGAGTACTCTCAGACCATGAGAAACCAAATTGTCTGGTTTGATGAAACCAAAATGGATCTCTTTGGCCTGAATGCCAAAGCATTCATTGTCTGGGAGGGAAAACTAGGGCACGCTTGATCACTTGGCCAACACCATCCCTACAGTGAAGCACGGGGGTGGCAGCATCATGCTGTGGGGATGTTTGTCAGTGGCAGGAACATGGGAGACTAAGTCGCCACGATTCAACGGGAAGAATGAATGCAGAAAATGTACAGAAAGATCCTTGATGAAAACCTGTTGCTCCAGGAGCGTCTGGACTCAGATTCTAGGCAAAGGTTACCTTTCACACAGGACAACGACCCTAAGCACACAGCCAAGATAACAAAAAGGATGAGTTGGTTCAGGACAAGTTCTGTGAATGTTCTTTGAGTGGCCCAAGCCAGAGCCAGGACTTTACCCCTGATCTAACGTCTCTGGAAGAGATCTGAAAATGGCTACTGCAACCGACGGCTCCCCATCCCAACCCGATGGAGCTTGAGACAATTCTGCAAGAAAAAGGCGAGAAACTCCCAAAGATAGGTGTGCGAAGCTGATAGGCATCTTACTTCAAGGCTTGGGCTGTAATTGCTGCCAACGTGTGCTTCAACAAACATATTGAGTACAAGGGTGTGAACTAATTGTTATGTTGATATTTGAGTGTTTTATTTTTAAGTTAATTTACAAACATATTTTAAAACTTTTTCACTTGTGGTCACTTCATGGGGTATGTTGTCGGTCGGAATGTTGAGAAAAAAAATGAATTTAATCCCATGTTGAATATGGCTTGTAACAAACAAAAATGTGGAAAAGTGATAGGGGTATGAATACTTTCGGTATGGCACAGTGTTCCGGATGCACTGTATATATATATATATATATATATATATATGACAGAAAGTTGAACAGCTCATATAATAATCAAATGACTTGACTTGGCAGCATCTGCTCACAATTATTTATGTATACTTGAGATGAATTCATTTATTTTAATACCTTTCAGACAGCCAGTGAATCAATCCAAGATAAAATATAAATATAATCTTTTGAGACATACTTGAACAATTGTGAACCTATCCTACCGAATATGTTGTCTTTTAGCCAACTCACAATTCTTCCCACCAGAACTTCCCACAACGCCTAAATGCATCAGAATGGTGGACCCAGCGTCTTACGATCATCACTGTACAGAGCATTCTTAATCTGAATGCATTTAATGAACATGTTCGATTTTGTGAAAGTCATTTTCAATAATCAATGCATACTCCCACTGCATTATTATACGTTTACCACGATGTAGTTCTAGAAACATATTTAGAGTCTTTATAAGGTACTGAAATGAATAAGCCTAGAAAAATTAACTGATCATTTCAATTTCTATGGTTTGCTTTACAAAACGGTTGGTAGTTATGTGAAGTGTTTAACACTTTTACACAGTATTGGTTCAGATGACTGATGTGAGAACCTGTGATGTGATGCGTGTGTTGTGTTGTCCTGTAGGTGACAGTGAAGCTGACTGGCTCAGACGGCGAGAGTGACACACACGTCCTCACAGACCCTGACAAGCCTGTGTTTGAGAGAGGAGCTGTTGATATGTTCCTGTTGGCCACACCCTTCCCTCTGGGCGAAGTGCGAAACCTCCGACTGCAGCACGACAACTCTGGGGGCCGTCCATCATGGTACAAGATAAGCATTTGAAACACTTAGTTCTACTTAAGATCAGTGCATGGTAAAATAATTGGCTATTGTCAATGCTCAAATAAGTATAAATGTCATTATATTTACATAGTTGTTTTTATGCTTGTATCGATTCAGCTCTAACCTAGAAATGTGGATAATTGATAGGGGTCATTGTAAAGCTGTTAACAGTATCTTTTTTAAAGATCTGATTACAGGAAGTGTTTATTGCTTCCCTGTTGGACACCTTTCTGACTTTTCACAGTGACCCCTTAAAATGTCTGGCCAGTCTCATCATTTAGCACTACCGTGTTAAAACTAATCATATAATTCCACTCCCAGCTCACTGTTCACATGTACACACTCTCATTTTGGTAGAGAATAAATATGAGCAATAGTTTATAGTAGATATTATAATAGCGTTAACACAACTTGCTTTAGGAAATATACACTGCATACAGTAAGTTGTAAATGGAAATCTAAAAATAAAATACACAAAGTACACAATACGATATCAAATGATCTCTGTTGCAGCCATTGGGTGCTCTTATTTTGCAAAGTGGAGCTTAATGATTATTATCTAACATTTGCATTTCCCACATAAATTGAGCCATATGGTAAATTTGTCATCTTTGTTGTTTTATAAAAAGGTATATTAACAAGGTGACCGTACAAGACCTCCAAACACGGCAGGTGTTTCACTTCTTTTGTAACTGCTGGCTGAGTGTTGACCAGGGAGACAACATGACCAAGAAAACCTTCAATGCTGCAAAGAACAACGAGGTTGCCAGCTTCAGGTCAGTTCACGTTATACAGCGAAAATAAAACAACTCAGCTCTTGAGGAAGTGTCATCATGGGTTTCTGCGTTTCTCTTCTAGGAATATTTTCCAGGCTAGAACCTCGACAGGCTTCAGGGATGAACACATCTGGGTGTCCATCGTGGACCCTCCCTCACGTAGTCCGTTCACTCGTGCCCAGAGGGTCTCCTGCTGCATGAGCCTGCTCCTCTGCACCATGGCCATCAACATCGCCTTCTGGAACATTCCTATAAAAGAGGATTCGCAAGTTATCTTCGAATTTGGTGAATTGCTAAGACTTTAACTATTTTAGCGTGAACTGGAGTCACACATTGGATGACTTTAGAATCAACTTAACAAAAACTAAAAGATATGCAACCTGACTTTAATTAAACAGCAATGACTTCCTTTGTTTCTCAGCCTTTTGTTGAGAATACTAACCTTGCTCCTAGCCCAAAGATGAAAAAGTATGATGTTATAAAAGCTTCTTTTTCTTGTTGGGCCCACTGGTTGGCTTAGAAACGCTCGTCTCCATCCTGATGTAGGAGGGAAAAAGAAAACTTCCTTATGACCTTCACTGCCTCTTTTAACTTCTTCTGTTGACACGGAAATGAAAACCATAAAACTCTCTTGAACTTTAAGCACTGTAAACAGTTCATTATAATGTTTGCCCGATTTCCACAACTTTTCAAGGTTTTATACCGGGTTTTTTAAATAATGAGAGTAATATCTAACATGATTCTGGTCACTTGAAAAAAATAGTTTTCGCTACTTTTTTCTTCATTGTCTTCTGAAGGAAATATCAGACCCTTGAGCAAAAGGCTCTTCAATATTCACCAGCTAGCGGCTCACTCTGTCTGTGTGATGTTTGGTGTCGGGAAGGTAGCGTACAGACCTTAGGAGAGAGACATAAACCTAAACCATTTGATGACTCTGACCTGTGTCCTTTTCTTTTGTGTCTCCTACAGGTTCCATGCAAATCACGTGGCAGGAGCTAATGGTGGGGGTGCAGAGTGGTCTGCTCATGTTTCCAATCAACATCCTCATCATCACCATCTTCCGAAGCATCAAACCTCGCGTGATTTCAAAATCTCATAAAGGAGACTCTGAGGAGAGCTTGAGACCCCCCCCTGTCACCACACCATCTATTCTGAAGGTGTGTTAATTATTATCAAATTATGTTGGGTGTGAGTGTGTTCAGCAGATCTTTCTTATAAGAGTAGTTATTGCACCGCCTTATCACTGACCTTGTAAGTGCATTTTCAAGGGCCAGTTTTCATTTATTCTGCTTAAGAAATGTTATGTTATGTTTTCATCCCCTGACCTTTTACTGCCAAGTATGTCTTAATTTCCATATCTTTGATCAGACAGTGAAAATGTGGCATTCATTATGTGTTGTGCATCCCTTGAATATCCCTAGGACACAGAGGAGGTGATTTCCATGATGAGCATTAGTCCGAGGAACAAAATGTCAGACACACACAGGCTGGAGTCGACCTCTGACCTCAGCTATGCCCTGGACACGGTCCATGATTTCATCCGGCTTATGCAAGGTATTTTTAATTTTTTGCTTTGACTACTTCGTGTATGACTGATAAAGAAAATAATGTTTTTACAAAGAAAAAAAAAGAAAAAAATCAACATGTACAGCCCAATACAATATTATACAGAAACATACTATCCAGGAGCGCTAAAAATACATTTCCCCCTTTGAGCTTTAGGAAATGTTGTTTCTGTATAATGTTGTATTTGGCTGTAATTATAGATTTAAATTGTGCGTTTAATCTTTTGAAAACATATTTTTTAACAAACTTCTCTATGAGCTTAACAGACCTGCACTTACAACAGTGTCATATTAATGAGGCCCTATTGTGCTTTTGGGGGTCTCCCCTTTCTGTAGTGTGTTATATAGGTTGTAAATGATCTGCAAAGAAACACCTCAATTTGACTTGTTTGTTTACTTCTGTAACATAGTGACATCACTATATTACATTCCTGTTTCTTTTGGTTAGCTTGCGAACACATTGTACGTAATAGACATCTCTAAGCGGTTGACCAATCACAACAGAATCAGAGCAGACTGGGCTCTGGTTTCCGACAGAGGGGGAAAAGAGGTGCTGCAGCACAGGCAGTATGAGAAAAATAAAGACCTTTTTGAACATTAAAGCATGTAATATGTATATGTAACACAAATATGGGCCTGAGGATTAGCATAGGACCCCTCTAAGGCCATATATATCCCATGAAAATACCAAAGCTACAGAGTGCTTTCTGAACAACTTACTCAGCCTATCTGGTGCCTTCCGTCCTAAGCCCATTAAGTCATAACGCAGACGTGATTCTTGACATACAGTTCACAAATATGCATAACTACACACGCTGGTTTTTATGTAATCCCGTCAAAGGCGAGAGTGAGAGTGACCCTCACTGGGTTTACTGCAGCAAGTTCCTCCTGGCTGGTCTCTGTCACCTGCTGATGTGTCTGGAGAAACTGGATGAAAGGAACTTCCCGAGTCCACAGGACTACCTGCAGACCCTCAACACCACCAACATTCTGGTTCGAAAGGCCGAGATGGTCTTCAGCAGCCACTTGGCCTACTGGTCAGCAATCCAGTCGATACAAAATAAATCTAAGCGAAAAGTAGAAATATGACTGGTTTTGTTTAGCCGAAGCTACTTGTGTGTTTTCATCTCATTCCTTGTTCCTCATTGGCTCAGCCCCCCTCCCGTAAAGAAGAGGAAGAAGAAGGCAACCTGCTGGCTGCCCTGGTGGTGTGTGTTCCTGGGCTGGTTCCTGCTGCTGTCCATCAGTGGAATATCCACTTTCTTCACCCTATTGTACGGCTTGGATTATGGCAGAGCGAAATCCATCAAGTGGGTCATGTCTCTGGGCCTCTCCCTCTTCCAGAGCATCTTCATACTGCAGCCTCTCAAGGTGGGTAAAGACAGGAAACTATATTTTTCCAGCACATCACACTAACATGACTGTATTTAAGATATTCTGCTTTCTTGTGGCTTGTTTTTATTTACAGGTGTTAGGAATTGCTGTGTTTTTTGCCCTGCTGCTGAAACCTGTAGCTGTGGAGGAATCTGAGGAAATCGAGCAGTTGAAGTTAGGTAAGAAAAACCTTATGCAGACCATCTGTTACCAGAACAGGTTCAGTGTACATATTTCTGGCTGTAAATATTGTGCATTGTGCTGCTCTTTTCTTTGTCTTTAATATTGTCTGTGCTCATCTTATGCCTGCAATGGTTAGTACTGAAATGTAACCAGAATAGTAGCTTTTCATTGGTGTTTTTCTCGGTTTTTCCATCATCCTAAAGGCTGGTTTAATCAGTATTTTTGCACAGAGGATTATCAACTGACAACGCAGATGTTGAATGCAGCATTTGAAAAGCCTCTAAATATCATTTTCACATAAATTATTAAGTCCAAACTACTTGTTCATAATTTATAAAGCAGACACAGCTTTCATCCTGAATTGTTCATAAAGATTGTAGTTACCTGCAGAGCGCCCTTATGTAATGACGCATATGAAACGGTAAAATAATCTTTGCTTTGTAAAAATATAAACCCTTTTAGTTTCTGCTCCTCCCAACTGACTTCTCTCTCTTGAGTGTATCAGTGTATCCTTCCTTCAGATAAAGCGCAGTAAAGTGCTCAGAGTCTAACTACTGTCCTCTCCATTTCCCAGAGCAACAAATCAAGTGTGGTCGCTACTCTGGCAGACACTCACTGTGAGGAGGCTGCATTAAGCGAGAGAAGCTGTTTTTCTTCTGGGCACTGCTGTGATCCACGACAACCTGACTTCTTAAACACTCTTTTGCACTTTTTGGAAGTTCTTACTTTCTAAATGAAATATTAATTCTGGTGTTTTGTATGTGTACAGAGTTCCCAATGCATGAGAACGTTTTCTGAAAGGGTGAGTCAGGGTAAATGGGTAAATAAATAACTGTTGTTCTTGCATTTTATAGTGTTTCTTTTGAAAATCTAGACATCATGAGCTTGTTGGGTTATTTTAAAGAGGGACAAACTGTCTTCAATCAAGCAATAAAGTAAACATACTCATCCGTAATATAATAGGAGCCCTGCTAGAGTTGTTGAATATATGTAGAGATATTCTATACAATACAAAGAATATGTGTATTTATTTTGTTCTTCTTGTTATTTTACCCAAGTTTACTAAGTGTAAGTTCGGGCTTTAGTAGAGCAGTTGATTGGTAAATTATTTCTGTAAACAATACTTCATAGGCTTACCATGGGGAGAAATACTGAATCCTTCTCGCTTTATCATGAATTTATAACAATCCTTCCGATATTTATTGTTAAAATACATCATTAACTTTATAGTAACTTGAAAAATATGGACATATTTAGAATTAAGCAACTCCTAAATTCTGTTCGTCATCGCAGTGTGGCGTCTGACTGCATACAAAGATGGGCTTTTATAAGAGTGCAAAGGTGCTTTTATATATATATAATATATTATGTGGGACGTATGGAAACAGATTTTTAATTGATCACTTTTTTCATTCCACCTTCGTGTCACTGTAATATGTTCTGAATGTGCATGTCATGAATTCTCATCAGATGCCGACTTTCTATGTGTTTCAGTCTGTCCTTCAATCGAATGATTTCGTAGCAAAACTAACTGCATCCATGTACATGACACTTATTGATGTGACTATGTACGTATTACATGTGTGAAACTGAATAAACTGATGCATATCATCTTTTTTATCTCGTTATTTAGTTAATAATACAGGGGCCCTATCATCGGACTCACAACTATACATTCACTTTAAATTCGTTTTTGCCTTTCTGATAAACTTCAGATAAACTGAGCTTCAGCATCTGTTAAGCAATTTGTTAGGCAAAGTACCTTTTGGTTGCTGATTAGACTTCTTTGTGCCAGTATTTTTTATCAAATCTAAAATGAAGTGATTGTAAAAGTGAAAATGTTCCTTATTATCACTGTCATCTGTGTCCTTGTAGAGCAGAAACAAATGCTCTAGACCAGGGGTGTCAAGCTCAAGGCCCGGGGGCCAAATCCGGCCCGCGATTTCATTTCATGTGGCCCCACAAGAGCTTGCAAAGAATATATGTTTATTATTTTATTATACGGTTACATGCCGCTTTACAGAAGCACATTGCCCATAAACTACATGTCCCACAATGCATCTCAAATATGACTTTTTTCCCAGAATTTGACTTTTTTTACTCAAAATGTTACTTGTTTTTCAGAATTTCACTTATTTTTTTGTTTTTCCAGAATTTGGCTTTTCATTTTGTGACATGCGCACTGAAGAGACTTGCAATTGTTTGCCCTAGACTTCTGCTTTCAGACGTAGTTAATTAAGTGACCTATCCGATAATAATCCAATGCAGAGGAGATAATGTTATATAATACATTATTTTATATATATTAAATATTTATATATTTATTCTTATATAGTCTTATATATAAAACTGGCCCTTTGAGTACATGATGCTAATGTGGCCCGAGTTGAAATTGAGTTTGACACCCCTGCTCTAGACTAGAATTGCATCAAAATTCATGTAAAACACCAACATAAAAAATAACTAAAGAAAATATTGCTGTCTGATCATTCACAATCACTATTCAATAACCATCACTAACAATCTGGACAATTGCCTGACGGCTTCCATCCCCTGCACTGGACAGGAAGTTTGTGAAGTCTGATAGGCACACACACAACATATTACAACTATTTAATGATGATCTCAACACTGATTAGATCATTCTCCAACAAAACCAGCCTGTGATTATCCCTTTTGCAAAATGCATCCTTTCAGTGGAATAACCTTGAAAGAAAAAAGATACTTGCTGTTTATTAGTGAGCTGCACTGTGTGTTTTTGTAATTCTCTGTACATCACTTTGGTCTGAAGGTTGTAAAATGCTTTATAGATAAAGTTGGATTGGATTGCTGCTGTATCAGGAGCCATCTTTTTTCTTTACAGGTTTCAGCAGAGAAGCCCGACCACATTCATGCCACAGTAATTGGCTGCAAAACATCACAGAGCAGAAGGAGGAGCTGACGTCATCAATGCTGCTGTATTCTGAAATAGTTATGATACGTTTGTCAGTTTATGATGTGTTTCAGGAGCCTGGAGGGACAACACAAAGTATACAAGGTAAAGAAAAGCTGCATTGGCCCCTTACCCCTGGCTGGGTTAAACATAAACCTCAGTCTGTCACTGGGCCACAAATCAGATAGGTGTCATTGTGATGTGACGTATGCTAAAAATAATGTGAGGCGATCAACTCAAATCATTTATTTTAAACACCTCTAATAACATCTAGCTCTTGTTTCTGGTAGGTTGAATACATTTGAGGGGAAAGAGAGCATGTCAAGTGCATGGCATGTAAACTAACTTGATTTGTATATTCAACAAAGCACAGTATGAAGAGTGGTTGACCTTTCTCGGTGAAAACATTTCCAGCTCATTCACACCGACACCACTTCACGAACAGAGCTGGGAAAGTAAACCAAAAGTCTGAGGTTTACTACCAAACCCTCAGTGCTGAGCAAAGACATAATAATATCCTGCCACATGTTGTATTACACAATGAGCGCTAATCATCAGGAACAAAGATACAGTCAATCTCAACTTTGGAGCTATTTTTTATTGTAAAAATATTTCAATTTAGTGACCAGAATGCTAATGGTTGACACTATTTCCCATCTTTCAAGCTGCCCTTACGTGTGCCCCTTAAAGATTTCAGCTGAGTTTATCTTCATATATTCAGCAGGTAAACATGTCTTAATATGATGCAGGATTGACCAGACGGGACTATTATGATACAGAAAGAAGGCAAACAGATTATCTGACTAAGAAAATCCAAAACTCATAAAGCTTTACATTAAGTAAATGTTTGTTGTAGGTCAGTGTTTTCCTTTACACTGAGGACCCCTACTGGTAGTTACATGACATCACAGTAATATAAACAGGACGTTGTAAACATAAAGAGTAAAAACAAATTGTACCAGCTTCCAGTTCTAAATCATCTTTTATTCAATTGTTACTTCAGTATACAGTGGAAAATAATTATTTCTGCAATCAGACACCATTGTGTTTCTCAATGTTTAGCATGAGAGAACAGTCAGACATAGAAAAGACAGTGAGCAGATCAGAGTTCTGTTAGTGTTAATATTTATACTCCGCCAACACAAGTTAGACCTATCCATGAACTGTGTCCATCACCCAGCTGGAAAGCTTTAATTTATAAAGCTCTTCTTCACTTCCAGAGATCACTGAATCATTTATTAGAAGCCACCATTCATTTGCCATGCAAGAAGAGCTGGGTGTGTACACTCTGTACAGCAAAAGCCTGCAACGCACATCTCTATTGCTAGAACAGCAGTTTTCATCAAATTCTGAAGTTGTTAGGGAGTTGTTCATGGGCAGAGCAAATAAAGCAACGTGTGATCTGATCCTAACAGGAAAGATGTGTCTGATGGATAACACATGCATAATCCTACAGACTGACAAGGCCTCTGATGAAAAATGGTAACTAAGGCAAATGCAGTGGAACACATACTAGTATGGGACACAAACAAAAACGGCTTGAGTACTAAACAATAAAAAGAAAAGGGGAAGATATTTGGTAGGACAGGCGTTCAAAGGAGCAAAACAACTATTTGGAGATTTACAGATATGTCAAATATTATACAACTCCCTACAATTAAACTATTGCTTTACAGTTCAATCGTTCGTGTAGATAGGATTATCATACACTGTTTTATCACTTTACATCTGTGCCCCACCACACCTGTAACATGTTTGAAAGGCGTCACATTGGGCTTTAACTGGAAGACTCATAGGTCCTTATTCTGATATAAATAAACCTGGAAGAAGTGGAGTGTTTCAAAATATGCTTTCTACACAGCTTACACTGACTGACTGCACAACACTCATAAAGGGCCTTCCCTCGGAAACAAGCTCTAGCTTTTGTGATTGGCCCCTCCCCATGAAACTGGGGCGGCAAGTCGGGCTGGTTTGGCTAGTCTGATTCAGGAGTGTGCGACACAGTGGCAAAGATCACAGCAACAGAGCATGTGCAAAGAAGAATCAAGGCATGTTTTCAAAATATTCTTCAGACCCCAAAAGACCCCTTGGAAAAGCAACAATTTAAAAAGTTTGGTTATATAAAATGTTACACAGGCAAATTTGAAAACTATAAAAGTTGGTGTGACTCTAAATGGAGTGAACGGGGGTCAACACCAATATGATTGCATGAACTAATATATAATATGTGCCCTACAGAAAGAAAGCAAAACATAAGCTACTCAATGGTACTGCCAAGAGTCGTTCGATTTTTGCTAACTATCAAGGTCATGTTTATAAAAATGAGGTAAGAATAGAGGTATGTTAAATATCTATGTTATATTACCATGGGAGGGGGGGAATATCCAAATCTTAACATCGGAGCCATGAACCTTTAACATGTTGGGTTCTGTTTAGGTGGCGGCACAGGCTCAGTGTGTACGTGTGTACATTTGTATAAACCAGTGATATAGCATTTAGGTCTTCTTCTTCAGCTCCTCAAATCTCCGCGTTAAGTCATCAAAGTCGATGTCATCTGAGCTGGTGGTGTTTTTGCCGAAAGAGGCACTGGGGAGTGTGTCGGGAACCGAGGGGAGTTCTGGGAGAGAGTTGTTGTCAAACATCTGAGATGAAGGGCCGGGACCTGAGAGCAATACATGGTGTTCAATTTCATTTGTGTTGCCTGTGATGCCACGGACTGAAATTCTATGACTTTCTGCCAGAGACCAAAAACACATCAGTAATATTTAATCTATAGTTAGGTTTTTTTTGTATATTCATGTACATAAATACATACACAATCCTGCGGCAGGAAATACTCATCACGGCAGTTAATCTGCTTCTGCATATTGTTCCCAACAAATACACAATCTACTCTTATTTAAGTAACATTTGCTAAATAGTTTAGTGCGATTAAGTCTATATATCTTTAACCATGTTTTAAAAAAAGAAGGAATGAACACATTTAGGATTGAATGATTATTTTGATTTGTTGACAATACCAAACATAAAGAATATCTCCAGTCTTATCCTACTATTGTTTGCAGAACTCACCTACAGCCTGGGAAGGAAAAGGTTTGTCATTTAGGTCATCAATCTGAAACACAGGGAAAATGTTTAAGGGGAGTATCTCTTCATATTGTAATAAATAAAGTAAATATTGATGGTGTTAGTGTTGAGAAGGAATTATCAATTGTGTGTAACAACGAAGAAGTGAAACGGCAAGAAAATAAAACAAAAAGGGAAAAGGGTTTTTAAGAAATGATCCCCCTTACTGTGTCTCACAGGCTTAGGGACGTAGCTAGGGTCAGCTTTCTTTAAAACGCACCTAACACTCATCTGTTCAATTTAGTCTCACTCTCTGATCAGTTAGTTAGTTAGTTAGTTAGTTAGTTAGTAATAAGGGAAGCACAAGCACGTCATGCTAACTATATCTTTAGAGATGAAGCAGGACCTGGGCTTAGAAGAAAATAGTGTCAAGTAGAGGACAGGCAAAACTGTAAGCTGAATGAACTGCTCTTCCCTGAGTGATGCCCTGCCCTGCCCTGCCCGTCTGTCCATCTGGGGGTACAGGAAGGGATGGGAGGGGTTCTGTCACTTACAGACTCGTATGTGGGGGGGCAGGTGGGCAGCTGAGGGGGTGGCCCTCCTCCCATAGGGTGCTGGAAGTTGTTGTAGGTTCCAATGGGATTATACGGTTCCTGGAGGAAAACAAGAGTCAGGTTCAAGTCTGATAGAAGGGATAATGATGAACAGTGACGACTGGTAAACTACTTCTTTGTCACGTTGCTACACAGTCACCGTCATCATTGCAATAATCATTAATGCCTGGAAACTTTTTCAAGAAAATACCAAAACCTGTCCTCAAAAATATCGTTAGAATACTTTAAGTAGCCTGGAAATTAAACAAGTTTAGAGGAGTTTCTAAAGGTATTTCTTCAATGCTTTGAGCACCAATAATTCCATTAAACGTAGGTATTGTGGGCTGGTAGGCAAAGTTTTCATGATATGGGTGAAATGTCTTTCTAAAGCTAGTTATGAGAACCCAAATGATGATCTTGTCATGAGTGGGTTGTATTATATTGTTTTAAGTACTTATTTTGAGTTTATAATAATTATCAAGGCAATATTGTATATTTCAGACTTTTGAATTTAATAGCAACCCGTCGTTGGCGGATATGACGATTATTGAGGATTTTATCCATGATGCAAATCGTTCTCCTACAGGTTTTCCACAACCAAATGTATAATTCACAAACAGAATGATAAACAACAGGGGCTTTCAAATGAATCTCTTACGGGTCCTTTGGGGGTTGGATAGTTGAAAGCTGGTGGCATGGGCATATGCATGGGCATGGGCATAGGCATGGCACCCATAGGAACAGTGAAACCTCCTCCTCCTCCACCACCACCACCACCACCACCTCCTCCACCACCACCTCCTCCTCCTCTACCGCCCCTCCTGTCATTGTCCACGTCAATCAGGTCTGCTTCCTCTCCGGGATACACCTCAGGCTGTCAGGACACAGGGGGGGATGAGTGGGTAAATAAACAAAATGCATGACTTCATCTTTCATAGTGAATTATAGAATAGATTATTTATCACTCACGCGAACCATGGCGTCAGGTTCATACGGCACATTATAGTTCTTGGCGATCTCTATCAGGTAGCGCTCCACCAAGATCTTGGGAGGGGCCTCCACACCCAGTTTGTGCATCAGCTATAAACACATCAAATAGTTGATCAGATGATAAAAAGATACCAGGCAAAAAGGTTCATGCATTCTTGAACAGACTAATGTTTGTAATCCCGTGTTTTTGTGTGTGCTCCGTGTTCTCCGTGTGTGTTCTCTGTGTATGGTCAAAAACTGTATGGGCCTTCGGGCGGAACCTCTCACCAACAAACATAGGTTCCTACCTTTATACCCACAGTTAATTGGCTCCTACAGGCCAGTTAGTGGAAAAAGTGCCTACCCTATCGTTGACTGTGCCAATCTGGTTTGTCCTGCACAGTTTTCCGTACTCCTTGCTGTATTTTGCACAGAGCTGCTCGGATACCTGATAGAATCATTTAGAGATAAAAATGTCATGAATTGACATAACAGTAAAAAAATACAACAGAACTTGTTAAATAGTGTTGCCATCAGTACAATGTTTTGTATAGACAGTACTTACAGTTCTAAGTTCAGACACCTCTGCCTGGATACGAGGCGCTGCCCAGATGAGGGTGGACACTGCCTCCTGTAGGCCTGGGTCCAGTTCCCTGATTGGAGGAACATAACGGGTTAAAAAGAACACAAAGCCTGAACATTTTTTATTTTTTTTATTTGTATATCTCCATAGTTGAGGGCTCCAGTTTACAAAATGATTGTTTGTTCAAAAAAAGTCAGATAAACTGTGAAAATGTCCATCCCAGTTTCCCAAAGTCGAAGGGATTCCATTTAAATTCCTTCTTTTGTCATTCCAAAACCCAGAAATATTCAGTTCAAACTGAGAAAAGTACAATGAGCTCCGTCTTTGAGAGGTTGAAAAAGCGTTTTATGCCTATATTGCATTCAAATAATTACTTTGATTATCAAAATAGTTGGCAACTATTTTTCTGTAGATTCATTGCTTGTCTTTTTCGTATTGAGGTCACTTCCTGGACAATGTGCGGTCAGTATGTTAAATAAAAGTAGTATAGTGCACTTCTTTGGTTAGAAACTCACTTCATGGACTGTATGAGGCCAAAGCGAGTCAGAAGCAGGTCGCAGTAAAGCTCCAGGATCTCCATGGCTTCCACCAGATAGTCTTCTCTGATAATGTGCTCCACACGGATCCGTGCCCGCTCATCTTTTCCAGAAGACAGGTAATCTGCAATCTCCTTCCTTGCCTTTTGAGCGAGCTCAGCTTCATTATAAATGTGTGAATTGGAGAAAGTACACGGTCAATAAATGGATGAATAGACAAATAAAACCACTCATTCCACATCAACTGTGGAATAATAGAATCAAGGTTTTTGAATCAGCACAATACTTACTTTTCTTCTTCTCCAGGAGTTTGAGTCGGTTAATGACCAGACGCAGGTTGACTCTTAGCCTCTCTGCTTTGAAACCTCCTCCCAGCATGATTATAGACTATCTGCGGGGGAGAGACAATGAGAATAGCAAAAAAATAAACACGGAACCATACATCCATTGTCAACCTAAAGAATCCATCTGACCTCGCCCCCTAACTCTGATCCTGTGAGTCACTTAATCATGTGAGCATGACTAAATCATCGAAACATTATGACTGCGCAGATTTACTCTAAACAATCCCAACACACAAACGAAAACAGGAGGTTAACAAACACAAACTACCTACATGTTTGACAGCTCGTGTCAGTTAGCTTTAGCCCGACGAACAGCTAGGGAAGCTCACGTTACCTATGTCACGCTATTTTAATCTTTAACATGTTATCTATTTAATTTCTTAGTTTTTGTCATCAACTGAATAATCCATACTATTGCTTATACGTTTAGAAACCCTGTATCCGTGTGGCCTACATTTACTGTTAAATAGAAATTGCTTTGTTAGCAGTCTATTCTGTTATCGTTTGTGCTCAGTTAGCTACCTAGCTCTCACTACAATGCTAGCAAAAACAAAACAAGTGTATCAGACACACAAAGTAGTTAAAACACTTGGATAGTTTAAAACGTTAAACGGATCATAAAGAGACAGTAACTCACCTGTAAATGCTAGTGAAGCGTACACCACAACAACTTATGTGGGTTTCTGTCTGTTTGGTTTCGTCGTCTAGTTCACTTCCGTGATGATCTGTGGTGACGTCATGGGTATTTTTTTCTGGAGGGGCGGGTCTTCGGGCGTCAACGACAGGTGACCGAAACACTATCACGTACTGTGAGTAGGCCTGTAGGCTAAAAAATGACTATTACTACTTAGGCCTACATCAAAGTACTTCAGGTTTATCTTTTATTATACGTCGTGCGTTAGAGAGAAATATTAAACTTTCAATTCAAACTTTACAAAAGGTCCATAGCCATAAAAAAGGAAAAGTGGACATGATAAACCCACAACTATTCATAATGTAGTAACAAATAAAACAATTAATTTAGGGCAGGATTAGGGCTCTATATTGATGCTTTTGTCAAACTAATCCATGCGACATAAAAGTGTACAACAGAACACAATAAGTGAAACATCACAAACTGACCGTTGAAGTAACTCAACTGTTTGGGAACCTGAAGAAACTACCTCATTGAATCATTGTTAGCAGCTTTGAGCCTTACATAATACTTTTTTCTGTAGCTGTAAGGTGTGGCTAAAGCTGTAAATAACAATTCACATTGATAAAACGCATGCTAACCTTTCTAAGTAACATATTGGCCATAAAATATAGTTTACGTTTCATCATTTGAATCATCATGAAACTGGCCAGAGTATTTTATTTTCTTGCTTGTCATGAGAGGAATACCATACAAGTGAAAAACTCACTGCATTTAATCTCTGACTGTCTGACTTTTATATTGCACAAGGCACATATTTGTCATGTACTGGTTATCAAACATGCAAAACACTACACAAACTACTGAACTTAAGTGAATTGTTTCATTCAATAAACTAGCAGTACTCATACTTATTAAAAATGTGAAGGCTATAGATTTTGAATTTGTGCAAATGTTAACCTTATGTACACATACCTTATTGTTTGCCAGTTATGTGTATATTTATACATATCTTGAAAACCTGTGGGTCTTTATAGTCCAGCAGCAAGTCCTCAAAAAAGGCTTTAGTTTTCGAGATACCCCTACCCGAGGTAGAACAAATGACAACAATGATTTTTCTTATCTTTAGGGTCTCCCATTAATGAGATTGATTGTTGTCAAATTTTATTTTGGGGGAAAAAATGTTTTTTGGATTGTTCTTTAGAACTACCCCAATCCCTGAAAAAGAGCCAAATTAGACCAGGCCGAATATGGGAAAGGTGACAAAAAAGCCCATAACTTGAGAATGAAAACTCTTTTCCTCTTCAGATTTGCTGAGGTATGAACCAGGTGGCTGTCCTACATCACCAAATAGTCAGACAATTATTTAACTAAGAAAATACTGAATTATAGTCCTGTAAACTTAGCTTTATAGACGGAAATTGTACTTTTTGGTGATAGGAACATAGGACTCAATCACTTTTCTCTCATTTATCAGAAAAACTGAAATCCCTAAAAAATATACCATTACTGAATTGTCTAAGGTGCTCTTGAACAATAACCATTAGATGTATGGAAATATCTGGTACAGTTTAAAGTTAACAGATATTGTTCTAAACTGTATTAAAGTAAACATGTATTATTTTAAACTGTATTGAAGTGAACATGTACTATTTGGGACTGTTTTCAAGTAATCCTATATATATAACCTTCTCACTTACACTCACTGACCCAGATACCAGCACACACACATATTCTTTTCAAGGTCCTTTCTGGGCACCAATATATCTGTGTACAATGTTTGATTGTCTGGGAAAGAATAGTTTGTGTGAAATATTCCTTGGGAAAGTAGAGGAGTGAATCCAGGTGCAAGATAAGATTGACTCTGTCCTTGTTTACTCCCGAAGCTCTCACGCTCTGTTCAGAAGTAAAATACTTTTTCCCAGAACTCTGATTCGCTGTATGTGGCCCGACCCGAAGTGAATCCAACCAGTAAGAATACCTAGGGGAGTGAGCAGCCGACACAACTCCTCCCCACGGACTCTCTGATTAGCTTAGGAGTGAAATCGACCAATTAGAGATTTGGGGGGGCGGAGCAGCCGACACAACTCTGCCCCCAAATTGTTCTATGTATACTGATGTTTATTCATGCACGATGCCCCCTGTTTCTGACTGGCTGGTCCCGATATCTGTATCGCACGGCAGTAGAGCGGGATCCCCGCCCGGAGTGCTCTGTAACTGTATTTTGTAGCTGCTGTTGCAGAGGGCTCTGTATTATGTATTGTTGTTTTTACCATTCAAATCAGATTATTCTTATAACTTTTATGCCGGTGTTTTGAACTCCTTCTCTTATTAATGTGACCAGGCTCATCTAACGGACGGCGCGGAGCGGAGGTGGGCTTTAAGCCACCACCACTGTGTTTGCTCCTACACAACACAAAAGAAAACATGGGAGCGGTGGAGATGAGGAGGTGTCGGAGTCCCAGCAGCTTCTACTGAAGCCTTCCCCAACTCCGGGGACTTCCGGCCGGGGCCTTCGGGTGGCAGTATACGCCGTGAAGTTGTTTGCGGCCTGCCAGTAGACCCAAAGCAGAAGAAGAAGAAGTAACGTCAGTGGCTCATTTGCGTAATCTTCCCTCAGGGAAAAGTACTCCGCTGAGAACGTGATTGGTACTTAGTGCCGGGGCATTTAGTACGGCAAAGTACTTGGTGTGAAAGTGGCTATTGGAGAGAGAAAACTTATCTTTAGATCCCGTTTGAATTGTGCCACGAATTACACATGATGTTTGTCAATCTTAAAAATAATTTCCATGTCAAAAAAGTCACAGTTTGTCGTAAAACTGCTGAAATATAAGACTATGAA
>NW_011337640.1:0-6035 GCF_000735185.1 Notothenia coriiceps
CTCTTCTTCATGTCTCTTCTACATCAACATGTGTCCCCTCTTCTTCATGTCTCTTCTACATCAACATGTGTCCCCACTTCTTCATGTCTCTTCTACATCAACATGTGTCCCCTCTGTGGAAAGAGACTCTGAAAGTTTCAGGAACAAAGATTCTCTCTCTTTTTGATCCATTTCTATAAAAACCTGTCTGAAAATGAGCTGATCAGATTTTGGCCACTTTATGATGTCATAACGATGTTTTGTCTTTTGTTTAACCATTAGCCAATCAGCAACCAAGGCAACCCCCCCCCCCTTACTCACCTGAATCTCCTCCTAGAGCACCATTGTGTTCTTTTTAACCAAATGTCTCTCAGAGGGGCGTGGGGAGGGGCTCCTTATTTTCATCTAAGTAACAGACAGAGAATCAGCACTTTGGAAACAGAGGGGATTATGGGTAATGCTGCAATGATCTGTTTGGTGTTTGGAGCCCAACACTTCAGAGACATGTTTTGTATATATCTGAGACCTATAATATATTGATGAAAAACAGTATAATAGGGGACCTTTAAAGTTAAACGTTAGAAAAATTGTATACACAGTATTTTGGCCAAAGTTTGGTTATTTAATATCTTGCTTTTTAATGTTGTTTAAAATGGGTGGGACTCTTTTATTTCTGTGTGCCAATCAAAGTTCAGAATGTGCATGAAAACCTAATGACTTCTCTCTCTGCAGACACCTTTGCCAGTAAGGTATCAGCGGTGCAGGACACGTACGCCGACGCCTCCATCGGGAACGTGACCGGCAGCAACGCCGTCAACGTGTTCCTGGGCATCGGCCTGGCCTGGTCGGTGGCGGCCATCTACTGGCACATGAAGGGGAAGCCGTTCGTGGTGGAGGCCGGATCGCTCGCCTTCTCCGTCACGCTCTTCACAATCTTCGCTTTCCTTGCCATCTCGGTGCTGCTTTACCGGCGCCGCGCCCACATCGGAGGGGAACTGGGCGGTCCGCGGGGTCACAGACTGGCCACGTCCGCCTTCTTATTCGGCCTCTGGTTCCTCTACATCCTGTTCTCCAGCCTGGAGGCCTACTGTCATATAGAGGGCTTTTAAACAGGGGAATACAAACATGCAGGGGTTTAAAGTACAACTTCAGAGGGTGGCTTCTCACTGTGGGATTTTTTGGTCTTGTATGGTTTGTATGAACAGGAGAGGTTTGGTTTTCCCAGACGCCTCTATCTCTCTCCCTCAACCCCTTCTGTAAGGATGCTCGGAGGCGAGTTTCCTGCAGGAGAAGATCGCCGTCCTGAGCCGGCGCCAGTTCGCTTACATTTGGGATTGGGTCACCATCGAGTCCAGAAGATGCCACGCAGACCTGGAAGAGACTGAAGTCTTATATCCGGAGAGGGTTGAGTTAATCAGAGGTCTATATTTTTCTCAACGTCTGACGAGAACGACTTTTTCTAAAAAGTATTTTGGCGATAAAAATGCAACAGATATAATAAAATGAAAAAAAAACACACACAAACACAAATAAAGGATTAAAAGAACTATTTTCTGATCAATGTTAAGGAATAGCAAAATATCGTAAATGGGGAATATGTTGTTGAGTGACTGTGGGATGGATTTATAGTATTTATTTTTTATTTGCATAGTTTCCTAAGGAGCACTGCAGAGTTCTCAGAAATCACACGAAGAAGAAGAAGAAGAGCGATCGTGATGGTGGACACAGTGAACAGGGTCAAACTGCCCTGAACATTACTTCCGTACTCTATACGTATCTATATATAATATATTTCCATATTTTCTGTATATTTTGAATATTTGTTTAAATGTGGTCACTTTCTGCTCTAAGGATGTCTGTGGCTAAACGGGAGGGGTGGGGGGGTCAAACTATATACTGGAACGATGTCTTCTTCACATTTCTAAGAGTTATGTATCTTGCCTAGGTAAAAATATGACATTGTATTTTATTTATTTACTGATATCTTGGTCTCACTCGAGTTTTCAACTTTTCAATCAGAAATCCTAGAAAAAAAACGAAAAAAAACATGTTGCTGCAGAAATAAATTAAGAGGTATTTTTCTACTGTTCCTTCCATGCACTTTGCTGTATAGATCTATTTATTGAGACTTCTACTTGTACGTGTGCAAAAGGCCAATATTTAAGGTGTCACTATGGACCGAACAGAGTGCCTGTGGAGCTGCAGCCGCCCACACTGAGCTGAACAACTGAAGAGCTTCTTCCAGAACCGCTTTTAAAGCTGCCTTTATAAAATGTGAAACTTTAATACAGAGCGTGTCATCACATAACCTTAATTGCTGCTATCTGCTCTTACGTTAGCTTCTCCAACTGAATCCCTGGCATTGCAGCATTAAACATAATCTTGGGCTCTAATTTATTAAATAAGTAAATGAGAACACAATTCTTTCCGAATTAAACCACAAGGCATTTGCATACAAAAAAAGTATGCAGAAATGTCTTGTTAAGCTATTAGAAAAAAATATATATATATCGCCTAGAATATGATATAAAACAGAGAAAAGCACCAAATCATATATTTAAGTTGCTGAAAACAGCATTTTCTGACATTTCCGCATGACAATTTAATTTAACAATGAATTATAATTATGTTACCATCAATGTAATAATCCTTGCAGATCTATTACAATGGATTCAGCATAAACTACTAAGGATTGTAACTGTGAGCGACACCTTTAATGTTAAACATCATCTAATCATTGATAAATATCAATCAGCGCATCTACAATGAAGTAAAATCTGTTTTCATTATATAAGAGAAAATCTAAAGTGATTCCATAATCAAATATGTAGGTGTTAGGTTGGCAGTGATTCAAAAAAAGACTCAAATTACATGTTTTTCCCTTAACATCTCCCGCTTCTGCTAATTTTGTAAAGAGTAGGATTGAAACTCTTCAGTAAAGAGAAGCCAGTGTGGGTGTCAGAGCAGCAGATAGCTCCAGGATGAATTTCAAAGTAGCTTGACATCGATACTGAATGCTGTTTAACACACGACTGGTGCTTTGTTTATAAAAAACAATAGAAAAAAATTATTACTCGTTTAAAACTCCCAAGAAGTAGCAGAAAAAATATATTTATTACTTAATTTGCATATGTTAGTATATAATCAGTCGAATAAAAAAATCATCCAAGAGATTACCAAAGAGGTGGGATGGAACATCTGTTAAAAAAAATGAAATAAAATAAAAGTAAAGAAAAAAAATGGTTGCAGTGACACTGTATTTCCACAAGGGGGATGTCAATCTCCAGTCCCTGTGGTTCATCCCTTCTTCTCACTCCACCTCTTCCTCAGTGTTCTTCCTCTGTGGTGAGCAGTGTTGTAAATACGTCTTGTGGCTGATTCGGATGCTCTTTCCCGGCCCTGGACCACACCTGCTCCCCCCACATTTACACACACACACACGCACACATTCAGTCGATATGGGGTCCACTGACGCTGTGAGGACGGGTCCCATTAAAACACAAAAACACCCACGTTTTGTACATAATTTTCTGTGTATGTTTACATTGACACAGTATAGGTGTCATGCAAGGAGGGGGGCATGCAAACACACGCACACACATCTCATTTACAGTACAGGTTATCTGCAGTCATCTGAGCCAGTGGAAGTGTGTGTTGTTTTATTTTCCGGGGGCTCACTTTGTCACCTTTTTGAATCCTGAAAAAAACATTTTTAGTCTTGAGTTTAGCAGGTGTTCATGATGTCAAGGAATTTTTTTATCCTCGCCTTTAGAGGGTTATTTATATTGTTTATTTGGTTGTATTATTTTTAATCTGCCATGTGTGTGTGTATGTGTGTGTGCACAAGCGGGGTTTTTCACCACTCTAAATCGTCATTTTGTCTTAAAAAATATGAAATGTCTTAATTCTGTAAAAGAGGCAACTATATTTATCATACACATCACCTCTCAAGGCAGCAGTCTTATTTTATTTTATTTGGAATAAAAGTGAAATGTGAATTTGTGAGACACTGAGGAAAAGCTTCATTAATTATATTGTTCTTTTCACTTGTATTTGTGTAACAGAGAAAGGGGGCACATTTTAATTATAATGGAGGGGGTATGTTTTTTCCTGGCCTGCAATGAGATGTCAAAAATAAAAAAGTAAATTTCAAAAGCTGATGGTGTTTTGAGATCAACACCTTTTGTTTTTTTCTGTGGAAATAAAGCAGCTTTCTGGTTTATAAGCAAACACTGGTTGACTTGAATCACAACTGATTATTAAATAAATCAATATCACTGGATTTAGAAATAAAGGAAAGACTTGTATTTTTGAGATTAAAGGTTTTGAAAGGTTATAACAAACATCCAAAATCCTCAAAATTGAGTTTTTAGGGTTTTCACAAAACACAACAACAAGTTGGAAAAATTTACCTTAAAGGTGGGGGAGGTAATTTTGGAGAAACCAGCTCGAGAGCGCTAGAATTTGAAAATACACAACCGGAGAAAATCTGCCACTTCCTACAGAGCCCCTCCTCCAACACACACGAACGCGCACATGACCAATGAGGGCATGAGATAAGTTTGTGCACAGATGGAAGGCTGACAGGCAGGTAGGCCATCCAGTTATTTTAGCCGGGCCGGCTCAGATGATTGGTCGTGCTTTGTACAGCGCTACGGCTTCCACAGATGACATTTTTGTATGGATTTTTTGTCAAAGCACTTCAGATATTCATTGCTATCGGGATGTTAAGAGCATTCCATGGAATATAACAAAAAGTGTATCTCGAGCCGGTTTCTCAAACTTACCTACCCCACCTTTAATTCAAATATTTTTTGCCAACAGATTTGACTTAATTCTATAAGGCTAGTTGAAAAAAATATCTCAACGTAATATAACTGCTTTAAACTAACCTAATACAATTAAGTTGAACCTGCTGACAAAACATTAAAGTCAATGTTTAATTATTTTTTGAAAATATAAATGTGTTGCATCAGTTCAAGCCACTATTTACATATTATACAGAAATAAGCATATTCCCTTCTAATTTCCTTTGTGAGGGGATTGTTTTGCCGTTAAAAAAACACATTTTCTCTTCTTGTAGATACTTTTACTCCACACTTGGAACATTTCTCCCATATCTTCATATCAATTAACTCCATGTCTGTTTGTTTGCACTTAACTGCATATCTGCAACAATAGAATTGCCTGCAAACTGCAAAAATATTCAAAATGTTTAGATTCGACTTGTTTTTATTTTTCAAACCTATAATTTATTTAGGCTTTTTCAGGTATCTTAATATTGTGTAGCTTTGACTAACTATAATATAGTCATTTATGATTTAAATTTCAGAACGTCTTGTTGGTTTACCATTTCATAATCTTAACTAAAATAAAAAAACAAGTACCCACTCTTTTGAGTTAATAAGTTATAATTAAATGTATTTAAAAAAATGATCTGATATTTTTGAGTTAGCTGGAATGTATCAGGAACTGGATTCAGGTTGGATTTGTCACTTTTCGGTTCATTGATTATTTTTGCAAAACACGTTTTATACGTGAAACTCCACTGTTTGTGCAGTCTGGGTCAAAAATATTTATGATATATTTTGGTGTTTTTCATGAACTGGTTGCAATTTAAAGGTAGAAATACAATTGAGAATCTCTGAAACTCACAGAATATTTCAAACAGATAGCACTACACACAAACACACACATGAACACACCTTCTCATCTCTGAAATTGTTTGACTGTTTGTTAAATTGACTGTTTTTTACTCCTTGCTATGGGTTTCTGTTTTTATTTCAGGGAATTGTGCATGGATTTTACGATTTGTTTTGCAATTTATTTTGGTTATTATTTCTAAGGGGGGGTCAATACCTAAATAAAGGAGAGCATTTGAAGAAAAAACGCTTCCTTTCTGTGTGTGTGTGTGTGTGTGTGTGTGTGTGTGTGTGTGTGTGTGTGTGTGTGTGTGTGTGTGTGTGTGTGTGTGTGTGTGTGTGTGTGTGTGTGTGTGTGTGTGTGTGTGTGTGTGTGTGTGTAAGTGTGTAAGTGTGTAAGTAAGTAAGTGTGTG
>NW_011337641.1:0-1997 GCF_000735185.1 Notothenia coriiceps
AAATAAGTAGTGGAGTAAAGTACTGATACCAGAGAAATGTTCTTAAGTACAGTAACAAAGTATTTGTACTCCACTACTTCCCACCTCTGAGAAACACACATATAGTATTATACTCATTTTGCGTGGATACAAATGCTATATGTAGTATATTAAACCCCCCCTCCACAGTGTGTGTTGCTCACCTGCATGCCGATGATGGCGTAGATGAAGAACAACATGGCGATGAGCAGGCAGACGTAGGGCAGAGCTTTGAAGGACTGGACGAAGGTCCACAGAAGGATCCGGATGGTGTAACCCTGACGCAGGAGTTTGATCAGACGAGCCGCTCGAAACAGCTTCAGGAAGCTCATGTTGAACGTGTCCACGAACTGCAGGAGGACACGCAGGGAAACTGGGGTTAGGGTACAGGTGCAGCTCATCAAAACAGAAATACCTCACAGCTTCTTGGTTTCCTTTTTGGGTTTCTTCAGTACAGTATGTGTAATTTCAACAAGGACTGCCGATGGAAATGAGCTATTAGCTCAAATCTGGCCTAATTCATCTCTTCTCTTTTCTGAGATGAATGTATTTGTATGCATGGTCCTTGTTGAAATAAATACATAATAAAAACCAAACTGAAAACCTACTTATTTGGCTTTATTCCGTCTTGTTTTAGTAATTTAATATATATATATTTTTTATTGTATTGCTCTTTTTTTACTATCTTTATTTTTAAATTCTAATGCTTTTTATTTTTTATTATTATATTTATTTACTATTTTGTGTCATATTAGTTATTATTAGTATTGTTTTATTAATTTACTATTATTATTTCTAAATCTATTGCTTTTCCAATTTATCCATTTACTTTTTCTATTATTTTTTTGTTGTTGAAAAAATATCAGACTTTTTTCGTGTGGCCTAATCCTCTTCCGTACTTACTTTTACTAAGTGGGTTGTTTTTCTGATTATTTTAACAACGTATTCTTTTGCTTATTTTACCTTCCTGGAGTTATTAACCATAGTATACACCTTTTATAAATAATCGTCCAGAACTGATCAAACTAACCCTAAAGCATCAAACTGGTGCTTCAAATGTAATTATAATATTATGTATCATAAGCCCTGTTGTAGAAATGAATCATTAAGTCTAATTTAACCAAAAGTATTACTGTAACTTCATCCTCAGGTTTCTATTTTCCCATGTTTTGAATTCTAATACTTCCTTAGAACAGCACTGACCTTGAGAAGCAGCGCACGCACACGAGCTCCTCCACGTTCCACAGGCTGACGAGCGCGTCGGCACTTCCTGTGGCAAAGTATTTCCCCGTGGGGTCGAACTTGATGCAGATGCAGTTTGACGGGTGAGCGTTGATGGACTGGATGGGCTTCAGCTCCGGATAACTGCACACAAACGTACAAATTAAGCTCTGAAGCATTTCAATTAGGGATGTCCCGATCACCTTTTTTTGCTCCCGATCCGAATCCGATCATTTGATTTTGACAATTTGCCGATACCGATTTTTCCCGATCCGATCTTTATGCAATGCATTAAGAGAAAAAAAAGCATTCAAGTTGTCCCTTAAGGTTATTTTTTAATTTAAATTGGATATTCTATCCAACATGGATATAGCTTCTTGCTTTCACAGCAGCATTGGATCAGTTCAGTTGTGCAGCATTGGATCAAAACAAAATAAAGCTTATCAGTACTCGTTAGCTTACTGCTACAATTAGACACTGCGCCTGCCCACTCTGTTGCCAGATTTGAGAGAAATAAGCAACCAGGTCTATGAAAACAAGCCCCAAAGAAGCAACACATACATGATGTTCTGTCATTTGAAACCAAAACTAAGGCCTCAGGATGACTTTAAGACTTGAACATGGTCATTTTTGTTTTGTAACATTCAATACAAAATTGAAAAAAAAGTATTGAAAAAAAAAAGAAAAAAAAAATCCCGATCCCCGATTTTTTTCTCCCGATTCCGATCTTTTGAAAATCACGTGATCGGCTCCGATCC
>NW_011337642.1:0-2954 GCF_000735185.1 Notothenia coriiceps
ATCCATCCATCCATCCATCTATCTATCCATCTATCCATCCATCCATCCATCCATCCATCTATCCATCTATCCATCCATCTATCTATCCATCCATCCATCCATCCATCCATCCATCCATCCATCCATCTATCCATCCATCCATCTATCTATCTATCCGTCCATCCATCCATCTATCCATCCATCTATCCATCCATCCATCCATCCATCCATCCATCCATCCATCCATCCATCCATCCATCCATCCATCCATCCATCCATCCATCCATCCATCCATCTATCCATCCATCCATCTATCCATCCATCCATCCATCCATCTATCCATCATCCATCCATCCATCCATCTATCCATCCATCTATCTATCTATCCGTCCATCCATCCATCCATCCATCCATCCATCCATCTATCCATCCATCCATCCATCCATCTATCCATCCATCCATCCATCCATCCATCCATCCATCCATCCATCCATCCATCCATCCATCTATCCATCTATCTATCCATCATCCATCCATCCATCCATCCATCCATCCATCCATCCATCCATCCATCCATCCATCCATCCATCCATCCATCCATCCATCCATCCATCCATCCATCCATCCATCCATCCATCCATCTATCCATCCATCCATCCATCCATCTATCTATCTATCTATCCATCCATCCATCCATCCATCCATCCATCCATCCATCCATCCATCCATCCATCCATCCATCCATCCATCTATCTATCCATCCATCCATCCATCTATCTATCCATCCATCCATCCATCATATAGAATGAATGCAAAGATATTAAGTTGTGACAATCTTTGTTTTCTTAAGATGAGATGCAGTTGAAACAAAAGCTTTTCTCTGCCATCATGTTGGATCATGTTTTTTTGAGTGTGCATTTCCAGTTGTAACCTCTCATCCAGCTCTCTGTCAGGAATGTAGGTTTGTGGTTAGAAAACGTCTTAAAACGGATCAAAATGTCCCTGACCTCTCAGCTGCCGGAGCAGCTGGATGTCCACTGACTGTAATTAAAACACAATAAAGACGTTTGCAGGCTTCGCAAACAGGAAGTATGCAGCTTTCTGTTGTGCAGGTCTCATAAGAAATTGAATAGCATTATAACCCTTAATATATAAACTAGTAGGAAGTATTGGAGAACACAGTCCGGTTTCTGAGTAATTACAGCGTATTGTCTGCATGCGCTAACCGTTCTTGCAACCTGTTGCTCCAGCTAGATTTGTACTATTTTCAACTTGCTCTTATTTCATCTTACTTATTTTCTCTATGAGTAAAATAATATGCTGTGAACAATTCTGTGTATAAACTTATTTTGTAGAGAGATTAAGTTGTTTTATTTTCCGTTGAGTTGCTGCTGTTGTGCATACAGGCCGCTGGGAGAAGCTAATTATGCTAAATCCAGTTAGCATAGTCTCACACTGAAATCTGGAAAGGACACAGAGGATGCAGAATAAACCAAAGAGACGAAGAAGGAGGGCTGGATCCAGATTTATATTGAAAAGGAGATATAAGCTCCCGTCATCATGGGCAACGTAAGATAACTTGCTAAAGAAATGGACGAGCTAACGGCATAAGCTAGGATTCAGAAGCAATATCTGGAGTGTAGTTTAAACGTGGTTTACGGAAACATGGCTGCACCAGGAAATATCTGACAACGACGTGTCCATCGAGAGCTATACCATGTCTTCACCATGAGTCTGTGTCTTTATACATTACATTACATGTCACTTGTTAGACGCTGTTATCCAAAGCGACATACATACTCAATACTGTGGACAATCCCCACAGGAGCAATTTGAGGTGAAGCGGCTCAGGGACACAACGACATGCTGACTGCAGTGGGGTTTGAACCTGTGACCCACTGATCCGAACACCAACGCACAACCCACTGCACCACACGCCTCTTTAATAAATCAAAGGCTAACAACGTCCATACACACGTTCTCTGCTCCGGTTTAGTTCCTGTGAAGTGAATTGACTACATGTAGCTTAAATACCTGTAGCACTTTGGGAGCTTTGGATACAAAATATCCATTAAATGTCAGGGAACACTTTGCAAATGCCATCGCTGAGCAAACTGATCCTGGGTCTGGATGAGAACACATGATGGCAGCCTGCAGCGTCTCTGAGTCCAGCTGTCAGCGCTGACCTTTTCATCCCAGACAAGAAACCAGCGCAGAGCAGGGACCCCCCCTCCCCCCAGCAAACACAAATAAACACACACAGAAGCACAATGAAAGGCATGCAAACCAACACACTTTAAAGGTTTCCTATCATGCTATTTTTAGGAATATATTATGGGTCTCAGATATATCAAAAAATATATCAAAAACATGTCTATGATTTGTTTTGCTCCAAATACCAAACAGATCATGCATTTCAGACATCCCTCATACCAGAGTCCTGCACGGGTCTGATTTTCGAGACCCGCTCCCGCCCCGCACCCGCGACGTGCAATACCGAACCCGCCCCGCTACCCGCACATATTACCAATTAGTTCCGCAACCCGACCCGACCCGTCGGCACAGGATCCGCAACCTGACCCGAACCCGCATATATATAAGCAGTGAAAACGTGCAATTATTAACACACGCAGTTGCATATTTCTCTCAAAAAGCGTGGGATGTTGGTTATTCTCTCCATCTAGGATGACACCAAAAGCCTCCCAGACGTTGGATTTCGCTCTTGAGGAAGAGTTAGTGAAAATGCTGTGTTCTCCACTAGAGAGCTTCAACTCAGCCATTCAGAATGTGGCGCGCTCAGAAGCAGATTGATGCGCTGCAGAGGTTATGATTATGCATGGTCCCGCGGGGGAGAGGTCTGAGGATTTAAACATTAAACTAAATTATTATTATTCCATCCATCCATCATCATCTATCATCATCTCCATCCATCATCATCCATCTTCTACCACTCCATCTATCCTCCATCACTATCC
>NW_011337643.1:0-2718 GCF_000735185.1 Notothenia coriiceps
TGCAAAATTATCTTTTAAATTGACAAACATCCTGTGAAAATTATGTATTAAAGTCAATGGGGAGAAAGATTATCTTTCGATCCCGTTTGAATTGTGCATTTAAAAGATAATTTTGAAAGTCAAACAAATTAAAATGTGTCGTAAAACTGTGAAGTAACACTTTGTTTTTGTGAAACCGCTCAATGAACTACATCTCCCATCTCGCACCACACACCAAGACGGCCGTCACGTTGGCACATTTCACTTCTTTCTTTCAGAATGAGGCGAAAAGTATTAAAAGAGGTGAAAATCACTCCAAGTCTGGGCATGTTGAGAGCTGTACATACACACAAGGGGAGTTAGTCGGTTCCGTAAGAGCCAGCATGCGGGACCGGGACTCTGGGATTTGTAGTCTTTCTAGTTGCGTATTTTTCATTGTCTTATATTTCAACAGTTTTACGACAAACTGCGACTTTTTTGACGTAGAAATTATTTTTTAAATTGACAAACATCATATGTGTAATTCGTGGCAGGTTTTCTCTCTCCATTGACTTCAATACATAATTTTTCCGAAATAAGGTCCCATGGGTCGGAAGTAGATGGGCGGGACTTTGCCTCTGGAGTGTGGGGATTTTAGCCCCATTTACAAAACCCCGAAAAGCAGAATAGGGCCTCTTTAATTGAAGTTATCAGGCAGCAAACGGAGTTATTCTAACAGAGGAAAGCACTGAGCTAAAAGGCTTAAGACACAAAGATGGATATTTTGTAAACCATGGAGTGAAAGTCAGTTACATTGATTTGAGAAGTTGCACACACA
This sequence comes from Notothenia coriiceps, assembly GCF_000735185.1. Lineage (NCBI taxonomy): Eukaryota > Metazoa > Chordata > Actinopteri > Perciformes > Nototheniidae > Notothenia > Notothenia coriiceps. Next base: position 797 of record NW_011337643.1, read on the forward strand.
CACATGTATGTAACATTTACAGTAGTGTTACTTAGTGTGTTTGCTTTGACGAGGCAGATGTAACCTTTGGGCCAATATGATCAAATACTCGCACAAACACCTCAAAAGGAATTCTTCAATTAATAAACATATTTAATTAGTTATATAACCATTTGTGTTCAAGCATATATTGGTTATGGCACAACTTCCACCCTCCTTTTCCACACATGTGACATATATTTAGCGAGAGTTGAGTCTTTAACATGTTCTCATGCTCTCATATTGATGTCGGTGACAAGTAGCACTTCAAAAAGTTGAGAAGCACCCTTCATCAGAGCATGTTAAACATCAACAAAGGCTGAAGTTAGTCTGGTGCAGTGTCTTCAAAGACAAAAGGTAGAGATTATTGCGTATGGGAGAAAAAGAGATTTTGAAATGGAGGCGGAAAAAATCTCTCAGTCAGACATTCTGCAGACTTCAAGAGGACACACAATGCTAATTCTCCGTTTCATATTTCCTTTCCTAGCATCCTCTCTCTGACAAAGTCTTTCCGCAGTCTAAACACTGGCCTGAGCGGCTTCCTGCTGCTGCGAGAGCCTCCTCTGGTTGTGGGCGTTGTAAATGTCCATGAACATGTCTTTGCAGGATATCTGTGCCTTCAGCTTGGAGCAGATGAGGAAGGAGCCGGCCATCTTGCGGTGGAGGGAGTAGGACTCCTCTGGCGGGGGGGTGAGGCGGTGGCGCAGCATGACGGGGACCAGGTTCTGGATGCGCTGCGTGGTGCTCTGGTTCCCAAAGTCAAACGGCTCCACGGACGCAAAGGCTTCCCCGAGGATCATCACCGCCTCCACGTGGGCCTCCTCGAAGGCCTGGAGGAGAGCACAAAGAGAAGACAATTATTCTTTTGTGAAACGTTTTTGTGTTCCTGTTGGAAAATACTGAATGTCCTCTTCCAATGTGAGAGTAACATGATATCAAAGGTATCCCAACTGTAGCTGTGAACATGACAGGATGTGTGATTACCTAGAAGAGCATCAGGACTGTTTGAGGCATATGATAGCTATGTGATTAACATGATGATTCAGCCTCTATGGAGAGAGACATATGACAAGCATGATCATTTCTGACGTGGAGCTAATCTGAAGTAAACATTGAATACTGCTTTCTATTCCTCCATCTAGTGACTGTGGAACTCCCTCTCTTGGATATCAGCATGTGAAGGACACTGTTCAGGAACTAGTTGATGCTCTGTATGTGATGACTACTTCCATTCTGGAGAGGATCACAGATACATGGATCCTGAGATTCAAGCTCAAGCCGGGGACCAGGGATTATTAAGATTTCTACATATTCAGAAAAAGTCAGAATTTTGAGAAAAAGTCAGAATTTTGAGAGAAAGTCAGAATTTTGAGAAAAAGTCAGAATTTTAAGATTTTTTGAAAAAAAACGTGTTTTCTGAATGGAGATCGGCTAAGCTAGCGCAGTATATGCTTCGACCATCCACACTCACAACAACGGCCTACAGACATAAATAAACCAGCGACTGTATTCTCCATGACACAGACAGTCTGTGGTTTGTACTTGTTTCACTTTTGTCTAGTTTCTGAACATATATAAGGAGCTGTGAGCTCTGAGGGCTAACAGCTAACGGCTGATGTTGTTTTTCTGTGATTCTCATTGAAGATGACGTCACGGCTCCGCCTACACTGCGTTACTATAGTTACTGCCCCAGCTCCTAAACTGTAATGGGAATGCGCCATAAAGTGAGCCTGGCCTAACGAGGCCTAACGAGGCCTAGCCATACCGAGCGAGGCCGTGTAGTGGAAATGCGCCATAAGCGGTTGACCAATCACAACAGAGCCGGAGAGCTAACCAATCAGAGCAGACTGGGCTCTGATTTCAGACAGAGGGTGAAAAGAGGTGCTGCAGCAAAGACAAATAAA
>NW_011337644.1:0-4273 GCF_000735185.1 Notothenia coriiceps
ACACTATCCGGTGAATATTGCGTGTGGACGGAAGCTTTTTTGCGATTGCGTTTGCGTTAATCCTATGCGTTTAGCCGTATGCGTCCTCGTGGGGCCGGGGCCTGAGATTTTCTGATTGTTTTCCCAGTTGTTTGAATCGTCTGTTACTTCAATCAATCAATCAATGTTTATTTGTATAGCCCAATATCACAAATGTTACATTTGTCTCAGTGGACTTCACAGTTTGTACAGAATATCAGTATGACAATACGACACCCTCTGTCCTTAGACCCTCACATCGTACAAGGAAATACTTCCGGGGAAACCCCCATAGTTTAAAGGGGAACATGGGAGAAACCTCCGGGAGAACAACAGAGGAGGGATCCCTCTCCCAGGACGGACAGACTTGCAATAGATGCCGTGTGTAAATTGAAAAGATAATACATTTACAACATCAACTTCAACAAATGAAGCTCTGCGTAAGTTCAACCAGGAAGACCGTCTTTACTCTTCATTTACTATTCTCATGTAACTACTCTCTACTCTCAATAAGTGATCGGGGGCGTCACTCTCCAGCTTAACCAATCACTTCGCTGAAATAAAATAAAAACATCATATTCAAATTATAAAAAAGCAGGAAAAAACAACATAAAAAACCCAAATAAATAATTATAATTCATATAATAAGAATAAATGACATTTTGAGACCAATTTAAGTTTAAATACAAATAAAATATTACCGAAGTACTTTTATATTAGAAGAGCTGGGATGCTTGCTATTAATATTTTTCTGTTCAGCTCCACTGAGCAAATGTGGCAGCATCCTCGGAGAAAGGGAGGCTTTCGAGGTGAAACATGATGAAAATACACTGGATTGATGCTGCTTAAGGAAGTAAACCACATGATTATAATAAGTGCATCTTAAAGACATAGAAGGTGACAGATTGGACAGCATTTATCATTCATTTCATAATCAAGACAAGATCAGCAAAGGGGATTAGGAAAAAAAGTAAAATGAAAAGCCTTCCTTTCACTTGCAGCTGCTTTCTACCGATAATGGTTGACAGCCAGCTATAACGAAACATATAGGGGACAATTAATATTATTAATAAAAGTGAAATATGAGAACATTTCCAATCACGTTAAAATGTCACAACATCCAAATTGCTTAACTATTTAGTGCCTAACTACACTGAGCGTGCATATTCGAGGATTTGTGTAATTGCCTGATAAGAGCAAGCTGCAGGGAGCAAGGAGTTTGAGTCTGAACTAAATGGGACTCTAGAGATACTGCAACATACCTGTATAGGATTCATACAAGTTTCTTAAACTCTTTATGTTTCAGAAGGGAGGATGAAATAAGGCCATCGCTTGTGTGATAAGGCCTTTGTGAGATGCTCAATAGAACATATGAAACATACAGTGAACGGTTGCTCTATCTTTTTTTAAATTACTTTTGTGTGATATAATACAATAATCAGAGCCTATTCAAAGTGTTTTCTCATGAGCGTGGATGATGTGCACTCTTCTGATCTCTTTTTATTCTGGATTCACAAGGTTTTTAACGAGTACATTTTCTTTTTTCTCTCCTGTTCACCCTCTCTATCAATACATTGCTGACATAAGCTTGTAAAGAGGTTTATTTTTTGGAATCATATTCCCCCATTTCATGCTGGCCCAAAAATGTCAATTTGGCAGCTGCATGGCATCCACAGTGCGAGTGTAAGGTTTCCGCACTCATTTCAAGCCTTTATTTACCCAGGTGTATCCCTTGACATCATTGATCTCTTTTTCAAGGGAGACCATGCTCAAGTAGGTTCCACATGAAACATAAAACAACAGAACAACAAAAAGGACATCATACAGCATCATTGCAGGGATTACAATTTACAATAACTTAAAGTACAGTAACGCACTGAAAGCATTATTTCCTCACTGAGTCATTAGACAGGCTCTGCCCACGTGCTTGTTGTGCTACAGTCTAGGCAACATAATTAGAGAATCATCCTCAACAGGGATGTACACACTGACAGACCTTTCAAAGAGGAGGTGAACAGGGGTGCTTTTTCACCCAAATTGGCACATTTTGACAATAATTTTCGCAAAGTGAGGTGCCACCCACTCGAATGTCTTCTTATAACCGAACCTGATTAAAGCATGTGATACTGGGGGAAATAAATAAAACGGCAGGCTCATCACCAATGCTTGTCGTTTGAATGAATGCCATGTCCTGCCCTGTCAGCAATGTGGACAATTTCTTCAGCACCACAGGATTAAAAAACAGAATCAAAGAATTCCAAACAAAAAAGGTGACTGTAAGCTCAACAGGAATAGGATGCTAATAAACTGCAAATTGAATGAAATGTTAGGAATGATTGGATCAAAGCCTTGAGCGATTCTGGCTGTTAATCATTATCTTGTTGTGTCTCCGTCTATTAAGCATAATAGTTATCACGTCATTCATTAGAACTCTGTGGCCCCTGTTTCTCGTCTGAACATTTAATGAGACATCGTCTTCTTCTGAAATAGCAAATGAAACACAGTTACACAGAAAAATACCATGGCTGAGTGAAGCATGTGTTTGTGTTCTCAGATTGAATTGAATCACAAACCTGATGGAGGTTATTATTGGTCCTTATTCTACAATAATTCTAATGATCAATTATATACAGTATTATTTTAAGATAATGTGGAATAAGTCTTGAACTTTTTCTTCATTGAGAGAAAAATAAATAAAACGTGGCCACGTTTTATTTATTTTTCTCTCAATGAACCCTCCAGGGCTCCGTAAGATAATGAAATTTCACCGCCTCATTTTTGTCTTAAACGCTTTTTTAGCATAAAGGCTCTAAAAACCCAGTGTACACGATACCTGCTCTGTAACAAAGAGAAACAGACAAAGTTAGCTACTCCAATCATCTTTACAACTAATCTCATTAAATGTTTACTGCACCACTCCCCCCCAATCATAACGATATTCTATTATAACCCATAATTCCAATGATAAGTCACTACAGGCCCGGTTCCGGAACAAAATGACTCAGGGTGCATCTGAGATTAGAGAGGGTGCAGTGGTATAGTGCTCAGTGTTTCCCCTAGGATGGAGTCATAGCAGCGGTGCTAAGGCACTTGGGTTCAGCATAATGTGAGCGCGGAGCGCGTGGAATTTTTTAGTGCGTGCGAAGTGCGCCCGCCAATTTGTTTCTATGTGTCAGCACAAGAAAGGCTATTGAGGCCTAGCACCAGGGCCGGTTCTAGACAATTTGCTGCCCTAGGTGAGATTTTAGGCAACATTTTATATATAAAGAATAAATGAAAAATCTCTACAAAAGACAAAAAAAACTGCAAAAACAGAAACTTATTGACATAGGTAATATACGTCAAAATGGCTTCAAATGTATTCAGTATTGTATGAACATGTTTGAATTGGGTGGTGGACGTCACATCCTGTTGGGGGGTCCGGGGGTATGCCCCCCCGGGAAGATATTTTTTTGAACATTTTACAGTAAAATGCTTCAATCTGGTGCACTTGAGCACACAATTACTAGAGACCTGATCTAGAGGGCACAACTCTAAAACGCCCATATGAAAAAGATCGGTTTACATTTTAATAATCAAATAAGTATATGAACATAACCAATAACCTACCATAGCCAATAACAAATAAATGTAGCTTATTTTATTTTTGTTGTTCATTCATATCGTATTTTACCTAGTTAACATTTATTTATTTATGCATATTTTTGTATCTCTCCAACTTTAAACGATATTTTTGGTTAACTGTCCTATAGTATACATTGGAATGATTTCAAACCTGTTTTTATTTATCCTAATAATTATAAAGGAGTGCCTTGGAAATATGTGTTTACATAATTTGAGGTCAAAACGTTTGAGGCCCACTGAGATAACTTAGACTAAAGTGAACTATCTAAACACTCAGAGTCCTTAACCTCACTGTGCCTCTCAGTCTGACAGGAGAGCTCTCCTCCACCCTGGTTGTAGAAACATCTACCGTAATTTTCGGACTATGAGGCGCACCTGAATATAAGCCGCAGCAGCTAAATTGAATTATGTGCACATATATAAGCCGCACTGGACTATAAGCCGCAGGTGTTTTAATGTTTAATTACCATATGTAAGGGTTCGTGCACAGAGGGGATTGTCGGGAAAGAGATGGCTGTTTGAGGAAGCTCCCATTTATTAACATTTCAACAAACAAGTTGCATAGTTGCATAACGTATTAAGTGTTACCATTTAGTGCAATAGTAGCTACAGAACATGTACTGTGCTGTGT
>NW_011337645.1:0-2052 GCF_000735185.1 Notothenia coriiceps
CCCATACCATAACCCCACCACCACCATGGGCCACTCGATTCACAACATTACCCTAACCCTAACCCTCACACCAGATACTGACTGGTTTTCGGACCCCCCCAGACCCCCCCAATAAAGCAAAACTGCACGTTTCAGAGTGGCCTTTTATTGTGGCCAGCCTAAGGCACACCTGTGCAATAATCATGCTGTCTAATCAGCATCTTGATATGCCACACCTGTGAGGTGGGATGGATTATCTCGGCAAAGGAGAAGTGCTCACTATCACAGATTTTTTCAGATTTGTGAACAATATTTGAGAGAAATGGTTATTTTGTGTATGTAGAAAATGTTTTAGATCTTTGAGTTCATCTCATGAAAAATGGGAGCAAAAACAAAAGTGTTGCGTTTATATTTTTGTTCAGTGTATTTCCATCAAAATGCAGGCCATGCCCAACATAACCTCATCAGTGGAATAAAGCGCTCGTCACTGTTATGTATCGCCTGCTTTAGTTTGTATTTAGCCATCTCCAAGAAGGAAAGGTCAGCACTAATCACGGCTAACATAATGATTTTGAGGCGTCATTCTGGCTTTCCATCTTCCTCATGACGGCGGAGAATTATGCATCAACTCGCACTCAAAGACGCTGCGAGCATATTAAATCTGGATCACATCGGATTATCCGAAAGGCCGTGGCATATTTTGACCATCATTTGCAGAAGAAATGCATCAGAGGAATAAAAGCGTGGTCGTGGAGATGGTACACGAAGCCAAACGAGGACACTGCTTGCATTTGTTAACAAAATCCACAGCGATGCTCCTGCAGAACTTCATGGTTATTTATGAAAGGCTCCCAGCCTCTTTTGGCTGCTCTGTCTTCTGCACAACAAGGTGAATAACCTCTGAGTTTACTGTAAGCCGGGAAGGAGACAGGTACCGCCGGCTCTTTCTTCTGCTGTCAAGTACATCTGTGCTTCAGTTTGTGTTTGATTCTCCGCTGCCTTTGTGAGGCAGAGACATTGAAGCCATGCAGCATCTGTTGCATACTAATGTGTGCCAGTGGTGGGCGGCTGCCACGTGCAACAAAGCTAACAAAAAATGATTTAAAACCAAACAGACAGGAAGGTTAAGAAACTGCTTTTTGATGCAGTACTCAAGGGGATAAATTAGCTGATTTATTACAGCAAGTGGAGCAACGAATCGTCTGTCAGTAACAACACAACTCGGTATGTGTCTGTATTTTCTCGTGTATAATTGAGACTAAATGATAACAATTTAGATGATAGATACACAAAGTATATGTTTACATGTTGGGTACCAAGGAAATGCTTAATGGGAAGAAGCACGGAGAATACAAAGTGAACCAGTCTGTGTTTAGGAAGAGGAAGGTGTTTCATGTTTTGTTTAACCATGTCCTGTCTCCCACTTCCTATCCTGGTGTGTGTCTCCCGCCCTCATCAGCGTCAGCCCCGCCCCTGATTGTCCCCACCTGTGTCTTGTTATCCTTTAAATTCCCCTGTCTCCCCGTGTTCAGTGTCAGTTCGTCTCGTCTCTTGCCTTGGTCAGGCCTATGCTCTTGAAAGGTTTTGTTCCTCACTGTGAGCGCTTTCATTTTGTTCTCTATTTTTGTCATCTCAACTTGAGATTTGAGAGTGACCTTTTTTTTGTTCATCTTGCTGTTTTTTGGAAAACAAAGTATCTTACAAATACTTTACCTCTGTCTCCCGGGTCGTGCAATTTGGTCCTACATCCTGAGTGTCTGAGTTCGTAACAAAGGCAATGTGTAAAGAAAAATGTATTTACTCACTATTTCAAAACTTTAGCATCGTAATTTCTAACAGCTCGTCCACACTACAGCTTCAAAAAAAGCTTGGAGCTGGGCACGTCTGAAGCTTGGGGATTTTATTCGAGCACCGCGACCAACAACCAATCAAATGAATGTCCCGCCCCCGACATACAAAGCAAAAAACCCTGGGGATTTTATGCGAGCCATATACAGGACTGTCTCAGAAAATTAGAATATTGTGATAAAGTTCTTTATTTTCTGTAATGCAATTAAAAAAACAAAAATGTCA
>NW_011337646.1:0-3502 GCF_000735185.1 Notothenia coriiceps
AGGCAGCACCCCCCCAAAGCAGTAAACCTAGGGGAACACTGAATGCATTCTTATTCCTATATTGAAAACACAAGACCCTGGTGGGGTGAGAACCCTGACATTTCTTCATATAAAAAGGTAACAGTGTAACAGTTTATTCTGAGCTTCACAAATTGTGTGTGACAACTGATCACAAACAGAGTACTATGACTGTCATCGAACCAGCAAACTGCTGGCTTAGAGTCTCTTGGCCACCCTTGGGACAATTGGTCAGGTCATCTGTGACTTCTAAACTGCCACTTGCTGCTGCAGTCAGTATTCTACACAAATAGAAACTTTCTCTAGATTTGTTTTCTGGTCTGACTCACCAGAGTGAGGGGCTTACTCTGGTGAGTCAGATAATAAACTGCTGTGTCACTGTTGTTGCACACCTGAATGCTAGATTGTAATGGATAACGGCAGTCGTATATTGATATGAAAATAATGGCCTTGGCATTGACATGATTGGCAAAAAAATATATATATAAAAACTCAGATTGTGCATTTATTGAAATATAAATTGTAGCTTAGAACATCATCGCAGCAATAACCCCAAACCAGTGTCGAGATGTATCCACACAGTACAAGTGCAGTATCTTACACTGTTTGTATCACGCATTTGCAGGGATATTTATAGACTAAATAAGTAACCAGTGTTTCCCCTACCATTGTCTTGGAGGGGCGCTGCGCCCCGCCAACGGAGCCCCGCGCCCCCCCTGAAATTCAAGGTGTTTAAAAAAAATTACAATTAAAATAATATATATATACCAAATTGCAAAATAATCTTTATCTACTGTCACTTTTCACATTGAACATGTGCTCTTTTATTAAATAAACTAAACGCTTTCATTTTAAGTTGTGAGTTTAGTGTTTTTGACCCTAAGAAACACTGATGCATTAATCAATAACAATAATCCACATCTCCTCTCTCTGCTCCAGAGGATTTACAAAATCCTCCACTCAGGCAGCACCCCCCCAAAGCAGTAAACCTAGGGGAAACACTGGTAACCATTCTTCAGATAAGGCACGCCCTGACCCTAAGCCTTTGTTCCCTTTGTGGGCCAAAGCTGAAACTGAATGGAGGGCCACAGTCATGGCAAACACTGTATTATATAGAATGGACCCTACTTTTGGCAGCCCTGCTCTAAAAGAACCCAAGATGGACCGGGGATTGCATGAGTTTATAATGCCAACACTAGGGTGACAACTTATCTAACAATTATGGTTGATGTGTAAAATGCTCGGTCACTTTCATACATTGTTAGTGTTCTTACCTTGGATAGATGGCTGTCATCTTAGCAGCTGCATAGCCAGGCTTACAGGCTCCCTCACTGAGATTGCCGTACTTGTACATCAGCTCCAACGGCCTAAAGACATGGAGGAATAAAGTAAGGCAATAATTAAAACTCACACAAATTATACACACAGAACAAGTGCAATGATTTGGGAAGGGAAGCGTGTATTAATAGTAAAATGTATACTCACAGACTACCATCCAGCTTCAGAAGGAACCCTTGTTTGTCATACACTAGACAAAGAAATTAGGTTAATAGGATGGAATTCAATACAATGCAAAGCATGTATAAAAAAAAAAAGTTATTTTGTATGACATTGACATTTAATTTGTTAAAAGGAAACCCTGACAAAATGTAAAACTAACTACATACAGTATTGTTATTTTATTTGATACATGTGGGTTACCATATTTACAGCTCTCAGCAGTGACAAGACAAAAGGTACTGAAACATGGAAAGTGTAAAAAATAGATCTTGTATTTTCACCCTTTATTTTGCCTGTTTTTAGAGGCTTTATTTGTCCAAATCATAAAATGTACATAAATGATTGAGACCAGCTCTTAACAGATAGTAGATAGATATCCACCTGACACAGTATCGCCCTCTGCTGTTCTTTTATTTTCTTTAAAGATTTGCAAGGTGTTGTAAACATTGGTGACTGAAAATCTGACCTCCAATTCTAATGCCTACCATCGAGACACCATGATCATTGATTGATGCTTCACTCTTTTTCACCTGTTTAGTTTCCATACATTTGTTATTTTTAAACTCTTTTACAACCGTTTCAGTTGTGTACTCAGAACCAGAAAATGATCACAATAGCCAAAAAGATTGGCCTTATCTAAAACATGTTTATATGCATGTGATATTCAAAAAGTATTGTATTGTGGTTGGAAATCAAGATTTAGCTCCAAGTTTACTAATGAAAACTTCATATAATTCATTCCCTTTCTGCAAATATATCCTACAGACTGGTCCTTTAAGTAACATCACCCAGTCCTTGTCACGGACAGCGATGTATCTCTAGTTACTTGCTTTAGATTTTTTATGTTTTCCCTTCCACTTTTCTCCTGTATTCTCCTGTCTGTTTCTCTGAGGGTGCATTCCAAGTCTCTGAGAATCCCTCACTTGCATAGGTTCCTTAAAGGTCCCATGTCATGGCCATTTCCACTGATCATAATTCCATTGTTGAGGTCTACTAGAATAGATTTATATTGGGCAATTTTCCAAAATCACTTTGGTTTCTCATAGAGCATCTCTGTAAACTACGTGTATTCACTGAATTTCACTCTCTGCCTTTAACGGCTCGTTGTAGCTCCAGTAGCTCCAGCCTCCACCCTCCCTGTGAGCACAGTGTGCTCTGATTGGTCGGGACGTTGTGAATCACGCTGAGCTCCGTGGAGGTGTGGTTTCCTTGTTTAGCGATACACAGCGAAACACAGCCAAACTCATCCTGAGCAAACACAAAGTCACAGCCGAAGTAAAAACAATAAGTGTGGCTTGATATTGAGTAAGAAAAAGGTTGATAAACGCTGTGAGAATGGGTCTGCAGAGAGAATGCCGCGATCCCAACTGTCTGTTATCAGCCTGCAGCCAGGGAGGAGAGATCAGCAGAGCTGCCTGCACTGAGTGTGTGTGTGTGTGAGGAAGTCCGTGGATTGGCCAATTTGGACCAATCAGCGGGGGCTTAACGTAACGGCTCTGCGGACGTAACTTAACGGCTCCACGGATTGGTCCATTTGGTTCCGGGTAACGCATGACATCATGCGGTACACGGAAGAATCAATGGACAGTGACGTTTCTCCAACGAGGCGTTTTGGGGAGGTATTTTCTGTGTTACAGTTTTACTCGCTACAGGGTGTACTTTGAGGGTTTTGACTCTGCAGACCGTTTACATGCATAAAAACCTTCATAACACACAAGGGGACAGGTAATAACCAGAAAAGCATGACATGAGACCTTTAAGGCTTATGCTAGGCTAGTCTGATGCTACGTTCAGACCGGACGCGATGCGACGTTTGGGGGCGGCACGATTACATGTAAAGTCAATGCAGAGACAAGATCAGACGCGAATTCGCTCCGACGGCGCGCATGAAGAGGTGGACGTGGCGCGAATCACGCGATTGAACGGTGCCGCGTCAAACGCGAGAGTTCCATTTTTTCAACTCGAGCGTCAAATTCACGTGACG
>NW_011337647.1:0-2792 GCF_000735185.1 Notothenia coriiceps
CAGAGAGATAACGTGTCCCCCGCTCCCTCAGATGAAGCTGAAGGTGTCCACTCCTGATAAGCCCAGGCTGGGAGCGATGGACCGCAGAGCGCTGGCCGTGTCTCTGGATAAGGAGAACCGATGATTCACTGCGAGACGTGGACAGAATCCTCTTTAAAACAAGCTTTTTTTATGTGCACAGCTTTCTTAAACTTTCCCCTTTGTTTCCCGTTTGTCCTCTTGTAAATAAAAATGCATTTATTTCTCTTCTTACCTAAGTTTTAAATCTTTGTATTTGTCGTCAACAATTTTAAATGTTTTCATGTTTGTGTTTATCTAAACATTCAATAAACGTCCTTGTAAAAATGACCCAACTCTTGGTTTTGACCCCATTGTTTTTGCCTCTTCATCTCTATCAATAACATTTTTGTAATAAAGCTTCATTAATGAAAACCACAGGGGCATGATTTTAATAAAAAAACAATATTTTAATTAGGTAAACGCAGAAGTACTTCAGTGTGTACAAGTAAAATGTCTGCATTTACATCTTAAGTGAAAGTACACAAGTATTGGCATCAAAATATAACCAAGTGTATGTGCCAAAAATAAAAGTACTTATTATGCTTCATGTCTCCTTTCAGAATAATAATATATTACAAATGATTTCTTATGGAATAAAAGCTGAAAAAAGTGGTGTTACTTTGAATTACATTCTTCTGCTAGACATTTTAACCATACTTTGTTTCTTAGTTTATTTACATTTTGTATTAGATCATCTGAATCTGTGAAGTATCTAGTAATTTATTTAGTTTGGAGTAAACAGTACAATATTGGCTTTCAAAGTGGTGGATTAGAAGTGCAGTAAGGAGAAGCATGCAATCAAAATACAGAAATAAAGTACAAGTACCCCAAAATCGTTCTTAAAGGTCACCCATCATGCTATTTTTAGGCAGTAGCATAGGTCTCAGATATATAAAAAACATGTCTATGAAGTGTTTTGCTCAAAATACCAAACAGATTCTAGCCATGTCTCATATCCCTCTATTTCACTTCCTGTTTCAAAAGTGCTAATTTGGGTATAATGCTTTAAAAATAAAATAAAAGAGGAGGGGTCTGAGCTCATGCGGGACCCGGCAGCTACTGTCCAAACTAAATACTGCCGTGATGAAACTCCATATCATGGATTATCAAGGATTATTTCTGAAACAGTATGGAGCTCAAAGGCTTTCTCTCTTGCCGGTTATACCACAAGGTGAGTTCCTTTTTACTTCCTGCTTCTTCACACACATGCTCTCCAGTACAGGTTAGCTCTGAGTGTTAGCGATGCTAATGTAAACACCGACCATATTACGTCCAAAACAGTCGGGCAACGTCTCTGATAGGGCCATGGGTCCACATTTCAGATGTTACGTCATATCGGACGCCAATCTGGATCAGCTCCGTAGTAGCCCCGTTTTTAGAGATTTGGGTACGGAGGAAAAGAGAGAAGGTTTTATTTCCTGACGCTTCGTGAGTTCCCCAACACACCGGGGACACATGTTTATGTATGAAAGACATCAAAAAGTGCATTTTGCATGATAGGTCCCCTTTAAGTTAAATACTTGAGTAAATGTATTTTCTACATACATAAAACAAACCAGCCTAAAAATCCAGACACAGTCCAATTATAATTTCCGACACAAAGATTCGAATTGATCTGTGTCTCTGGGTAATGGGAACTAATAACTAACAGAAGGCAGCGATAAGAAAATAAACAGAAGACGTGAGTAATGCAGAATCCCATGTTTATTAGACAGTCATTGAGAAAGGTAGTATTGCTTTACTTTATCGTGTATCCAGCGTTGGAAAAGAGGCGTTCCGAACTGGAGTCGGATCGTGGATATGTTTCTGTTTGTACATCGTTGAAGTGTACCACGCAGAGGAAACAGTAAGCGTTCACATACAGATTTATTTCTCACACAATAGCCTTCATCATCCACTCGTACGCAAAGTCCTCCTGGCCTGAGACAAACGGGGTCATCTTTTTTTTTCTTCTAAGTGCTTAGTGAACCGTGAAAACATGTCATTATCCCAAAGCACTTTTCAGGTCTAGCTACAAGGGGAGGGGCTTAGGTCTAAGTGATAGAGACCTCAAATCCGGGTAAATATTGTCACTCAATCACATACAAAACAACTCAAACACTACTGCAAACTAGTTTTAATTAAAGTAAGAAAAAGGAAGTAAATGTAAGCATCTAGGGGGGGGGGGGAACTAGGAACAAACAACAATCTGACACAACAGTTCTCATATAATTCATGACATAACTTATGCTTTGATATAAAACACAGCACGCTGAGCTAGTGAACCCTAACAGGCTGGAACTGGACTCCTCTATCTCATCCAGTGTGCTACCATTTCCATTTGGCAACTGTTCTCATCGGGTGAAACGCTGCGATAAATGTGCATATGTTTATTTAAACCGCGATATAATAAGCTATTAATTAAAGAGGAATGTTTTACTGAGACCCCTAAACCCTCCCCCCCAGGTGAGAGGAGAATATCTTCACATTACTCCCCCTCTCCAACGTTAGATAGGGCTTGGCACAATTGAAATACCCTCTTCTCCCTCAAACTGTAATTTCCTTTTCTTTCTTTTTAAATCTTCTTCCCTCTCTCCCGGGCCTGCTCTTCCTCTCTCTGCTCGATGAAGAGGAGCCTCAGTTCCAGATCTTCAGGAAGCTGTCCCAGGACCCTGTGCAACACGCCATCCCGTCTGAGGAGACCCCGATGCAGCTCACCCTGTTGTCGTGACCCGCCAGCACTCCTACAGGGG
>NW_011337648.1:0-1933 GCF_000735185.1 Notothenia coriiceps
CACACCCTCCCCCTCCACCCCGTATAAATGCTCAGTAAGTCTGACACTCTTCAAGTGTGTCATCCTCTTGTCTCTTTCTGTCCTTTCCATGTCTCTCCCTTCATGTCTCTCTAATTCTCTTCACATCTCAATCTGCTTTTGCGCTCAAACCCCTTCCTCCAGAATCTCCCAAATGGGTCTATTTTTTCCTCGGTTTTCACATTTATCTCTTTCATTCATTTTTACCCACGGAAGATTTGCAGTCCAATTTATTTTGTAATCGATCCACGCTAATTTGCGTCCCTTTGGTTTCTCTACAATGACCTGGGGTTTGAAACAGATGAACGTGTATGCTGGCGTCTGTCTGGAGAAAATGGAGTTGAAGTGAGTCAAAGATAGCTCGTAGCATGTATCACAGCTGGAGGTGTGTGAGAGTATCTGCGTGTGCGAGCTTGTTTGCATATTTCCGTCAAATTAATAGCTTGTCAAAACCATTAATTTAGACACAAGTGAAGAAAGGAGGTTAATGGTGGGCTGCTGCAGAGACACACACACACACACACACACACACACACACACACACACACACACACACACACAGACACAGACAGACAGACAGACAGACAGACAGACAGACAGACAGACAGACAGACAGACAGACAGACAGACAGACAGACAGACAGACAGACACACACACCACGCTGTCTTTGCAATGACACAATGGTTCTCTATAGAGCAAGATGATTTTTGCAAAGAAGA
Source organism: Notothenia coriiceps (assembly GCF_000735185.1). NCBI lineage: Eukaryota > Metazoa > Chordata > Actinopteri > Perciformes > Nototheniidae > Notothenia > Notothenia coriiceps. Next base: position 739 of record NW_011337648.1, read on the forward strand.
CAATCTTTCCATCTGTAAAAAGTCTAAAAACATATAGATTTCTTAAAGATGTTTATTTGAGCGCACCAGTAGGGATGCGTGACAGGCTCACTGTACTCAAACCATAAATAAACACACTCAATCTAAGACAGATATATAGTTAGTTAGTACTTTACTTCAACCAGAAGCAAGTTGATATTATATCCACTGACACATGTAGAAATCTACCCTGGCAGCTTTCTGTGTGCCCTTCTCCTTCCTCTTCTTCCTCCTCTCTCTTTGTCAATGCCCCTTCTCTGCATCCCCCCCCCCCTCCCCCCACTCCCTACAGTGTTATAACGTGATTTATTTTTCGCTTTCTCGCTGACTTTCCCCCCCGTCCTTTTCCCCCACTCGTTTTCCTCTCGCCCCTCCGTCCGACTATCTTTACTCTGATTATTTCTCCTCAGCTGGCCACAGGAAGTGCATGTTTTCTCCTTCTCCTCCCACTATGTCTTATTCACTTGTATTCAGACTCTTCTTTCTGCAGAGGACAGCAGGTCAGACGCAGCAGCAGAATACAGATGAGAGCAGGTTATATTAGAGGTCAGGAAACAGACAGTGCCAACCAACACTGTTAATTGCATTCTTCCTGCTGCGGCCGGCGTGCAACTTACGGTCATTTCACTTCTTTTTTTTCGCCTTGAAGCAAAGTGTGGAGTTTAGTCTTTTGACCCTCGGCTGCTAAAGCATATTTATCTCCTCCAGTCTGCTGTTGACCAACTTGCGCTGTTCCCATAGCAATACTCCCTTGATGTAGTGCTGCACAACATATCCTTTTTATTTATGCTATTCTTTTCTAGCTGTGTTGCTTTATTTGGTTTGATTACATATTCAATCGCAGGCTCGTATGCATGCAGTGAAGAGAAGAAAAAGTGGAGAACTCATTTTTTTAAATTATTCAGATTTAATGTCAGACAGGAACAATCCCTGCAGATTTACTGACAATACTTCATTTCCTGCCCTCTCGTCTACAATACAAAAACTCGACATCTTGTCAGGTATATTTGTCTCATATCTTGTCATAATATGTCTTTACACCTGATATAAGACATAATAACTTTAGAAGTAACTAGAGATGTCCCGATCCGATCAAGTGATTTTCAAAAGATCGGAATCGGGAGAAAAAATCGGGGATCGGGATTTTTTTTAATTTTTTTTAATAAATACTTTTTTT
>NW_011337648.1:2059-3714 GCF_000735185.1 Notothenia coriiceps
AGACCTGGTTGCTTATTTCTCTCAAATCTGGCAACAGAGTGGGCGCAGTGTCTAATTGTAGCAGTAAGCTAACGAGTACTGAAAGATTTATTTTGTTTTGATCCAATGCTGCACAACTGAACTGATCCAATGCTTCTGTGAAAGAAAGAAGCTATATCCATGTTGGATAGAATATCCAATTTAAATAAAAAAATAACCTTAAGGGACAACTTGAATGCTTTTTTTTTTTTTTTTCTCTTAATGCATTGCATAAAGATCGGATCGGGAAAAATCGGTATCGGCAAATTGTCAAAATCAAATGATCGGAATCGGATCGGGAGCAAAAAAAGGTGATCGGGACATCCCTAGAAGTAACAAAGCAGTGAGATATAAGGTCTTGTTTTTAGAAGTAGAATTATCTTGTTATCTTGAAAACATATTATTTTGAGTTGTATCTCAGATTTCTTTTGGAAAATCACCAATTTACATCAGAAAACTGAAAGCCTTTGAGCATTTCTGGCTTATTTTGCAACACAACATTTCCTAACTCTGGTCAATTATAGTTCAAAATAAGTTTTACCAGTTAATCACAAGATCTGATTTACTAAATATCCCATTTTATTTCATGAACTCTTACCAAAATGATTTTCACTTCTTCTATAGGCAGATTTTCCAGTTTAAATACCTGACCTGCATCTGAATGCTAAACATCGTTCCTTTTGTCCTCATTGCAGCAAGACCATCTTTTAGTGAAAATCTGCAGCATGCATGCAGATTAGTTTCAGTCTCCCTGTCCGACCCCCCCACAGCCACAGGTCTGGTTTACATTGAGCTCTATGTGATCAGAATGCATGGCAACGTTTGTTTTTCTTTGCTTTCGTTTGGCTTTCCTCGCAGAGAGACAACGATTCTCTCCTTAAGCTGTATGTCAATAACAAACTACTGACATGACGCCTGTTGTGAACATGTGAGAGGCTTCCTGTGTGTGATTAAACTAACCTTTAAAACACTTTCCAATTAAATTAGTCTTGATTCAAGACTTTGCATTATGTGGCTAATAATCGGACATTGACTATTGGAAACATTTTATACATGCGGGAAATAATAAAAAGCAAATAAGATTGCATGTCTTAACAACATTATAAAAAGTCTGTTTTTCTAAGATAACACTTCCAAATAATTACAAATAAGAAGATATCCTGATTTGAGTCTCTTATAGTGTTCTGGGTATAAAACACATGATCTTAAACTTCCCATAATGCAACAGTGTCGTTACCCTATCTGTAAAAACACAATATTTGTTCAATTCCATTTTTGACCGCTGAAAATATTTCATAAATGCTGTTTTTTTTACTTTTCAATATAAAGAAATACAAAAGCAGTCCTGAATAGAAGCTGCAATATCCCTACTTTTAGGCTACAAAACACATGATCTTAAACGTCCCATAATGCAACAGTGTTGTTACCCTATCTGTAAAAACACAATATTTTTTTAATTCCATGTTTGACTGCTGAAAAAATTAAAACAATAGTTGTTTTTTTTGTTGCTTTTCAATATAAAGAAACTATAAAAGCAGGCCTGAATGAAAATAAATAAGTGCTGTTTTTCTACCAGTGCATATCCAAAAAGTTATCACGATATAAGCCGCAATATCCTGACGTTTAGTGCCTGATAT
>NW_011337649.1:0-2067 GCF_000735185.1 Notothenia coriiceps
TGTTTCTTTTTGGGTAGTAGATTTAAACTAGAGGGCTATCACTTTGTGCAGCAACGCTATTGACAAATAAATCCAGCAAAATGGCACAAAAAACTGGTAGTGGCCTCAGGGACGAGGAGTCATTTAACCAGCCAGTAGGAGTCAAGCTTTACTTTCTTTTATATCCATAAAGAAAAAGTAAATCTGTTAACACTTGTTTCATTATGGATGTTGAAGGGTATCCATATATCTCTTCATTTTGCTCTCAAAGTGCACCAGATTGATGCATCTAACTTCAATATTTTAAAAAAAATGTTCCCGGGGGAGCATGCCCCCGGACCCCCCTAGACTAGAGGGTGTCAGGTCCACTCCCCACTTATAAAAATAGCACTTTACCACTGCACCCCCTCTAATCTCAGATGCACCCTGAGTCATTTTGTTTAAGTACAGTGAGCCTTTCTAAAATATACAGTAAAGAGACAAACCCACCAGCATTATAGCATATACTATGACTTTGTGCCAAATACTTGTTGCTGATTTAGAGTACTGGCACCTTTTTTATTCCAATTCAATCGTTGGCAGCACGCTGATAACAATTATTTTTTTAAATGGCACTTCATATCATAAAGGTTGCCGACCCCTGCTATACAATGTTGTTTACATTCTGTGATGCGCGAGCTGATGACGTCACGTCAAGACGAGTCAACTTTTTTTTTTTTCAATTTTGTGGGGAAAAATGCGGGGATTATGCGGCCTTTTGATAAATATGCGGCCTTTTAAAAATCTGCGCCATTTTGCTGATTATGCGGTAAATTCTGCGATCGCAGAATCGCGTTTTTCTGGAGGGTCTAAATACTGTATGTCCACAGCAACATAGAAAAGTGTGACCTGTTTCCATCACAGATTAATATATCTAGCATTTAGCAACAGCTCATGTGAGGAATGTTTCATCATTTCACAGCAACAGAAAACTCAATATATCGAAGAGCTCCATCAGTATGCTAACATGAGCATGCTTATGTTCAAAGCTAATGCAGCAACCAAGGGAAGCTACCTGCAAAAGAGTGTATCATTAGTTCATAGTTTTGGGTATCTAAGTCACACTCATTCAGACTAGTCCCCATTCAATCTCCCCTATTTTTAACAACAATTGAAGAAAGCAGACTCCTATTGCAGGTCAGGATACGTACAGCAGCATTTCCCTCAGTCTAAATCCTCTAAAGTTAAATCAAATAAAGCACAGCCTTGCTCTGACACTCATCATCCAACACCTTTTCATACAGCTAGAGGGGTCGGCAACCTTTTTTATATGAAAAAAATTGTTATCAGCGTGCCGACGATCGAGAAAGATTTATCAACGGAGGGGGGGGGGTTGGTAGGAGCTTGACGCTCGTCAACTATCAGCAGGAGGGCGGGGGAGGCCTCGCTGCGGGGAAGCAGTGTGTGGACCTGTCAGCGCAACTTACATGACGAATTTAACAAATACATTTAAATAATTGGTTTAAACAGCATAATAATAAGGACGATCGTCCGTTCTGTGATTCTCAGAACACTCATGTTATGATATTAGGGTCATGCAGAGATCGCTGTCCCTTTAAGAGAGAGAGAGAGGGGTGTGGCTTGTGCATGTGTGTTTGTGGATGGTAGAGCGACAGTGAGGGAACGTGTGTACGTTTCTGGAAGTGAAACGAGGAAGCAGAAAAACAGAGGTCTGTGATGTATTTTGTGAAACAGAAGAACGGCTAAATAAATGCAACGGCCTCCCAAGAAGAGCTCGCCTCTCTCCAGTCATTTAAGCTAAAGTGGGTTATTGAACCTGAAGCTTGTTGCTTCTGACCTCCTCGACTACGGTCTGGGAGCCGACAGGAAAGTTCAACACACAGATGGCCAGTCCGCCCCTTTGTAGCATATTATTTCGATGATAGATGAGCAGATCGCCACTGGGCTTTCAACTAAATACACAGCCACGGAAAAACTGCGGCATTTGTACAGCTCCTAATGGGTACTGCAATTAGTGAAGTGCTTTCCTCCGTGGTGAAACGATTAGCACTGCACCACGGAGGAAACCGTCAGAAAGTCACCTGGAGA
>NW_011337650.1:0-2081 GCF_000735185.1 Notothenia coriiceps
GAGGAACATTTTGAATGCAGGACTTTTACTGTAACAGAGTATTCCTACACTCTGGGACTTCTACTTAAAGTACAAGACCTGAGTACTTCTACTTTTACTAAAGTACAAGACCTGAGTACTTCTACTTTTACTCAAGTACAAGACCTGAGTACTTCTACTTTTACTACTTCTACTTTTACTCAAGTACAATATCTGAGTACTTCTACTTTTACTCTAGTACAAGATCTGAGTACTTCTACTTTTACTCAAGAACAAGACCTGAGTATTTACTCAAGTACAAGATCTGAGTACTTCTACTTTTACTCAAGTACAAGATCTGAGTACTTCTACTTTTACTCAAGTACAAGATTTGAGTACTTCTACTTTTACTACAAGACCTGAGTACTTCTACTTTTACTACAAGATCTGAGTACTTCTACTTTTACTACAAGATCTGAGTACTTCTACTTTTACTACAAGATCTGAGTACTTCTACTTTTACTCAAGATCTGAGTATTTCTACTTTTACTCAACTACAAGATCTGAGTACTTCTCCTACCTCTGATTTCCAATCTACACAGAGCTTGTTAACTTATTCTGTAAGGTGTATCAATTAAACCCGTTGCCTTTGAACAGGCTTCCTCTGTAGTCAGTAGAAAAACACGAGTAGCTCAAGATGTTAGAAAAAGGCTAGGAAGTCTCTCTTTCTCGTCGTCTTTGTTCTTCCAGTTGCTCAGATTTAGCTCCTCTGGGAAATATCCTTCCCATCAGCTGCTAAGTGTTCCTCTTTCTTCACCAGCTGCTGGACGGGTAGCGTGAAACTTGTTCTGCTGAGAGCAGGCGGCGTCTTCTCAGAGCAACAGTGAGACCTTGCCAAAGCTCCAGGAAACAGTTTGGGGGAAATAATAAATAAATAAGAACGAAAGACTGAAGCTCTGGGAGATTGCTTTTCGTTGTTTACGGAGCTAAATGAAGCTCTATGGCAGACGGGCGGGATCCAGATCCATTCATCTGCATTACAACCCATTATTATAAAGGCGGCAATTCATTTTCTCTGAGAATTAGAGAAAGAGAAGTGGAGAAAGGGATGGAAGAAGAGAATTGATTTTGCACGATGAATGGAGCTAATGCTGTACAATATTTATCTCCTCAACATTAACGAACCGCCACCGTGTGTGCGGGGGGGGGAAAGGAAGTTTAATTGAACGTCTCCAGCATCCCTCTTTTCCTGGCTCACAGCGTGCCCTTTTCCCGCTCTTTCATCCCCCCCTCCTGCCAGGACTTCAGACTGAACAGATGAAATGCGGTCGCAGTCATTCATCGATGGAAGAGAGAGGAAAATATAAAGAGAAGATGAATAATGGCGGTGGGAAATGTTGGCGTTTTTATTTCAATTGGCGCCGCTGCCACACACATTTGCATTTTTCAACTCGAATGAAGATGCACAAGAGCACAAAGACACTTAGGGGTCATACATTGACACACACACACCACACACACACCACACACACACACACACACACACACACACACACACACACACACACACACACACACACACACACACACACACACACACACACCTCACCCAAACCGTTTCAAATAGACCACACACACACACACACACACACACACACACACACACACACACACACACACACACACACACACACACACACACACACACACACACACCTGGAGGGAAGTTTTCTATGCAATCACATGGAGTGAAATTAGTATCAGATCATTTATTTTGTAATAATGCATTAAAATGTTGCATTTGATTTTAATCGTCTCCAAATTTCCAAAGCGGAAAACATATTTGGGTTCAAGTACAAGATCTGAGTACTTCTACTTTTACTCAAGAACAAGATCTGAGTACTTCTACTTTTACTCAAGTACAAGATCTGAGTACTTCTACTTTTACTCAAGTACAAGACCTGAGTACTTCTACTTTTACTCAAGTACAAGATCTGAGTACTTCTACTTTTACTCAAGTACAAGATCTGAGTACTTCTACTTTTACTAAGTACAAGATCAGAGTACTTCTACTTTTACTCAAGTACAAGATCTGAGTACTTCTACTTTCACTAAGTACAAGA
>NW_011337651.1:0-2979 GCF_000735185.1 Notothenia coriiceps
GTGGTGAAATTGCGGGAAGTTGCGAAATATGCGGAAAGTTGCGAAATATGCTAAATATGCAGGGAAAAAGAATAACAATTTTTTTAAATATTGAGCTGTCTTATTTATTCTCTCTCACACACAACCTGCCACTAACGTTAAACCCCTTTAATATTTAATTAAACAAATTCAATGTTTATTTATTGTAAAAGCAATTGGACTATTTTAATCTCACGTACACACACACAACAAACACACACACACACTTCTCCGCCTCATTCCGTTTTCATTTACTCGTTCGTTATCTGACCAGCTTCAATCTTGTAGGCTACTCACTTCGTTTCTTGTAGCCCTCGAAAGGGGTTTGGAGGTTGATGCCTCGGTGAACGTGAGTTGTTTGGCTTTCTTGTCCGCAGCAGCAGAAAGCATTTTCGAATGTTTGAATGAATCAAAGTGGGTTGTCACCGTCGATTTTCTCTTATGCTCCAACACACAGTTGCACGGGGTGCAGAATAGTTTCCCCCCACTTTTTGCCCGGTCTTTAGTAGAAATGTTCGTCGGTAAATGAGATGGATTAGATATTTTCATTTTGGTGTTTTCTCTATCGTGTGAGCTCCACACGTTCACTCTATACAGTGTTGTTTACATTCTGTGATGCGCGAGCTGATGACGTCACGTCAAGACGAGTTAACTTTTTTTTCTCTCAATTTTGTGTGGAAAAATGCGGGGATTATGCGGCCTTTTAAAAATCTGCGGCCTTTTAGAAATCTGCGCCATTTTGCTGATTATGCGGTAAATTCTGCGATCGCAGAATCGCGTTTTTCTGGAGGGTCTAACTTTCCTTGTCAAACAGAAGGACCCTATTATGCTCAATTTCGAAAAAAAACGAGAATCTTCTCTTCTGGAGCAAAATTTCTAGACTCAATACATCAAATCAAATCTGAAAAGGCCTCTTGATCACTGCCTCATGTTTCCAACCGCCATTTGCTCTCAATGAGTCCATACAGAGAAGCCATAATCCTCACAGCCATCCGAGGAGGCCGTCTCATCGTAGGTGATTAGAGCACTGGAGGGCTTTTGTCATCATTTCAGTCTTTTCCAAATTAGTGGCCCGACTCTAAATATGCAATTCTATAAAGTGACTACTGATGTTTCATCCGTGTAGCAAATGTAACTCATTAACTGTTCTCAGACTGAGGCAGGGGAAATAAAAGTCGCCACAAATGACGCCATCTCGGACTTCAGTCCTCAGTGAAAGAAATGAAAATAATATATCAATTCTTAAATTATTCTAAGGCTGTTTTTATAGTACTCATTTCCTGGAAGGAATCAGTTTAGGGAAGAAAGATGCTGCTATGGAAAAAGATTTATTGAATTGTATCTAGGATGCTCATTTCCATTCATTTGTTAAAGTTTAAAGTGCCCACATGTTTGGGGAAAGAATCAAGCAAACAAACAAGGATATTTTATAAGTGTCAAATTGAATATATGCCGTTTTCTTTTATCTTTCAGCTGTGGCAGCCAAGACAATTCTTCCAAAATTACTCAGACTAAATGCACTGTTTCCTTGGCTACTTTACAACAAGAGCATTATAAGTGTGGGGAGTGGAAAGGTGAAGTTAAAAAATAAAATAAATAAAAACACCAGTCAACACATAATCTGCTGCGCTTGCACGGAGACAGTCGTTGAATAAAATATGCAATTAAACAGACTGGAAAAACCACCGGGAGAGAGAATGCAAACGTGTTGAAGTGTGAAAGCTGGAAACATACACAATACTTGTTAGATTCGAAAGTGGAAAATTGTTTGAGTTTAGTTTGTAAAATACATGTTTGTCACTGGGAGGGGAAAGATATGTATATTGACGAAATTGTAGATCTGATTATAGAAAACGCACTGGAGCAAACGTGGTTACAGAGATCAGAAAGAGCAAGCAGGGCAAAGCCATTCATCCACTCCCTCTCCGCCTGCACTACAGAGTCTGGATCAATACATCGCAGACCAGGCAAAACTAATTGTGGAGGTGGAGGTCGGGCAGTTCGCCTATTCTTTAAAGTGCTTTCAAATGTACAGTGAGCTTTTTCCGTGGAGCTGGGAGACCCCTCGGAAAACACAATGTGCCGACAGACTGTTTGATTGCCTATCTGCTGTGTCAGTTAAAAATGAAAAGGGTAGTTCAGGCGTTGAAGCCAAAATGATTTAGAAGTTATTTGACTCTTTTACAGAAGGTGGTGGCTCAGTGGTTAGCTTTGTCACCTCGCAGGACCCCGGCTCATTGGCGGGCGCTTTCTGTGGGGATCTGGATTGCTCTCCCTGGAGTCATTTCTCCGTTTCAAAGTCAGATTGATTGGAAACTGTGGGGGGGAAATGTGAGTGTCTGGGATGAATTCCTCCTAATGTATGCTGGAGACGACTCAAGCCCCTGTTCCAGCGAGGATTTATACGGAAAAAGTGCCAGTATGTATCCGGATGATGTGACCTCTGATATCATATACAGCTTTGTCCACATACCGATAAGAGAACATCTAAAGAAAAATTTGATAAATAGACCCTCCAGAAAAACGCGATTCTGCGATCGCAGAATTTACCGCATAATCAGCAAAATGGCGCAGATTTTTAAAAGGCCGCATAATCCCCGCATTTTTCAACACAAAGTTGAGGGAAAAAAAAGTTAACTCGTCTTGATGTGACGTCATCAGCTCGCGCATCACAGAATGTAAACAACACTGTATAGAGTGAACGTGTGGAGCTCACAAGATAGAGAAAACACCAAGATGAAAAAATCTAATCCATCTCATTTACCGACGAACATTTCTACTAAAGACCGGGCAAAAAGTGGGGGGAAACTATTCTGCACCCCGTGCAACTGTGTGTTGGAGCATAAGAGAAAGTCGACGGTGACGACCCACTTTGATTCATTCAAACATTCGAAAATGCTTTCTGCTGCTGCGGACAAGAAAGCCAAACGACTCACGTTCACCGAGGGATCAACCTCCAAA
>NW_011337652.1:0-2206 GCF_000735185.1 Notothenia coriiceps
AGGTTAGGGGGGGGGGCAAGCAAGTAGCGGAAAATTAAACCTATCAAACTAACTATATAGTGTGGAAAGGTGCGTTTTGAGGGCTTTTTTGAAAGTGTCCAAGGTTGGGGCGCTGCGGATTTCGGGGGGGAGAGAGTTCCAGAGGGTTGGGGGATGCTACACTGAAAGCTCTGTCACCGAAAGTCCGCAACCTGGTGCGGGGGGTAGAGAGGAGATCCTGTCCAGACGATCGTAGCTTCCGGGATGGAAGTATCCTTGTTTCTGGTTAGCTGTAAATTGACCTTTCGCAAAGCCACGCCCCCCCTTGGTTACTGTTGCTAGTCCGACAAGCTGAGAGCCAGAGCCAGATCTACTTCATAGTAAAAGTGTATATTTGACAGATAGTCTACAGACATATATCTTTTAGATAAGATAACATAAAATGTACTTTATTGATCCCAATTTGGGAAATGTTTGTGCTCCAGCAGGATAAAAAGACATGGCATTGTACAATACAAATTAAAAGACAAGAAATAAACAAGAAAGTAGAAAATATACACGTTGAATTTACAAATTATCAATAACAAGGTCTAAAGCAAGTCAGGATGTACTTTTTATTTAATTTTCTACTCTTTAATTTTCTCATTATGTGCAATGCTTTGTTTACATGCTGCTGTGACCATTTCTTCTTCTCCCAAATCAGGATCAATAAGCGAGTAAATCTTATCTTATCTTACAGTTAATCCGTTTCTCCCGATGCCTGCCAACCCAGCTGTGTTTGGAAAGAGATCCAGGAGGAAGCTGGGGTGATAATGAGACAATCCTCATTCAGACTGACCAGCCAGAGGAGGGTTGGAGGAAGAAATAAATCAGACGAGCAGGAGAGGAAGCTTGTGAGCACCCAGGAAGCGCCTGCAGCTCAGCGACATATTGTCTTATCTGCAGAGAAATTACCGCTCGGCTTTTCCTCGACAGCAGGAGGAGGCGCTGGCCTGTGGCGCTTCTGCTTTCCTCCGTCTAGTATTCATACTTACAGAAACCTAATGTGTTGTCTTAGATTGACTCTGCTGCTGCTGCTGATGTTTAAAGGTGGAGTTTCTTATTAATGTGAGCAGACAGGGAAAGCGTATATGGTAATTTACTGTTGTTAACTAACTGAGCTGCTTAAAGCATTTAAGAGTGCTAAGAGAGAAGGATGCAAGTGATGGAGAGCACTCTTACCGAGATACAAATATATTTTTCAGAGTGAACACATTGTTTTTCTAATCGTAAGTTTTTAATTTGAGAAACTTGACTAACCAATCAACATTTAGCAACAGGAAACCCATCTGACCACCACAAATGTCTAGTTAATACAACACTAGTACTACTACTACTACTACTACTATTACTACTACTACTACTACAACTACTGCTACTACTACTACCACTACTATTACTAATACTACTACTACTACTACTACTACCACTACTATTACTAATACTACTACTACTACTACTACTACTGCTACTATTACTACTACTACTACTACTACTACTACTACTACTACTACTACTACTACTACTACTACTACTACTACTACTACTACCACTACTACTACTACTACTACTTCTACTACTACTACTACTACTACTACTACTACTACTACTACTACTACTACCACTACTACTACTACTACTACCACCACTACTACCACTACCACTACTACTACTACTACTACTACTACTACTACTACTACTACTACTACTACTACTACTACTACTACTACTACTACTACTACTACTACTACCACTACTACTACTACTACCACTACTACTACTACTACTACTACTACTACTACTACTACTACTACTACTACTACTACTACTACTACTACTACTACTACTACTACTACTACTACCACTACTATACTACTACTACTACTACTACTACTACTACTACTACTACTACTACTACCACTACTACTACTACTACTACTACTGCTACTATTACTACTACTACTACTACTACTATACTACTACTACTACTACTTCTACTACTACTACTACTACTACTACTACTACTACTACTACTACTACTACTACTACTACTACTACTACTACTACTACTACTACTACTACTCCCCCCAACTACACTACTACACTCTACTCTACTACCTACTACTACTTCTACTACTACTACTACTACTGCTACTATTACCACTACTACCACTACCACTACCACCAC
>NW_011337653.1:0-2589 GCF_000735185.1 Notothenia coriiceps
TAACCCTAACACCTAACCCTAACCCTAATGCCTAACCCTAACCCTAACGCCTAACCCTAACCCTAACCCTAACTCCTAACCCTAACCCTAACCCTAACTCCTAACCCTAACGCCTAACCCTAACTTGAATCACATTTTTTATTCGGAAAGAGCTGAAACAGGAAATCAAGCATTAACTTCACATAAATCATTTTAAATGCACAAACTGAACAGATAAATATCATGCAAATGCATAATTACAGTCTTAACTTGTGTTTTACCAACAATAACATTGAGCATGTTTGGGATGCTCTTGATCGGCGTATACGACAGCGTGTTCCAGTTCCTACCAATATCCAGCAACTTTGCACAGCCATTGAAGAGGAGCGGACCAACTTTCCACAGGCCACAATCAACAACCTGATCAACTCTATGCGAAGGAGATGGGTGACATGTTAGGGTTAGGGTTTAACCCTAGGGTTTTCGGACCCCCCCAGACCCCCCCAATAAAGCAAAACTGCACGTTTCAGAGTGGCCTTTTATTGTGGCCAGCCTAAGGCACACCTGTGCAATAATCATGCTGTCTAATCAGCATCTTGATATGCCACACCTGTGAGGTGGGATGGATTATCTCGGCAAAGGAGAAGTGCTCACTATCACAGACTTTTTCAGATTTGTGAACAATATTTGGTTATTTTGTGTATATAGAAAAATGTTTTAGATCTTTGAGTTCATCTCATGAAAAATGGGAGCAAAAACAAAAGTGTTGCGTTTATATTTTTGTTCAGTTTATATATTTATCCTTTTCTCCTTCTGCCAATACCGCTTACAGGACTCTTCATCATTCACAAATCAATTGGATGGAAACGGTCAAGTTTGTCCTCGCTTTAATCTATTCATTTCAGAACATGCTGGAGTCATAAACTTTCCCTTGTCAGTTTAAATAAAGCAACCTATATTCACATCCAACAGTATTTAATCATATATGTATTATATAGTCAGTACATTTATTGTGAATATCTTATTGTGCTGCTCTCCAAGAGGAGGTTGAATTGGATGAATGAAGTCTTGGTAGCAAAATGGTTTATAATAGCTGACAGTAACAATTTTCCTTTTTACATTTCTAATATGAAATGGGGATTTAAATGGTATAAGATATATATATAAGATATATCACAAAAGAACTTCTTCTGGATTACCTCCATATGTCCTTAGATTAATGTAACAAAGCTTGCCATCTCTTTGATCAGGGCTTTACGGTCCATAATGAACCACATCATTCTGATCTACATTGTATTCACGGTATTTCAGTCGTTTTAGAAACTGTTCCACAACTCACCTACTCTTCTTTATAATATCTGACTATTTCTTTATACATATGTAAATGCATTCTGCCCTTTCCCCTCTGGTTAGATGCCAAACTGTATTTAGTTGTCGCAGTACTAAGTTCTCTTTGCAATGAGAATACAATTCAATCGAATCTATTCATCTAATCAAAGGCCATTGCTTTGAAAGCAGAGTTGGTAACATGTTCTATTGTGGGTTAACTGCTTTAAGACCTTTTTCACAATTATTGTAGTAATTTGATTTAGTTTTGAATATTATAGCTTTAACCATAATTAACTTGTCACGACCGCAACCTTAGCTTCACCGCGTAGTTTAACTCAAGAGAGAACAAACAACGACTCACTGTGGCAAACAAGTTATTTTGGAGAGGAGGGATAGGAAGTTTGGGTTAAATGGTGTGTGTGTGTGTGTGTGTGTGTGTGTGTGTGTGTGTGTGTGTGTGTGTGTGTGTGTGTGTGTGTGTGTGTGTGTGTGTGTGTGTGTGTGTGTGTGTGTGTTCCCCACTGTTATCCCCCTGAGCCAAATCGCTGCAGACTTCCCAACGAGTGACAGGCGTCGCCCGGGCCTTGTGCTTTAACCAGGAGCAGATGTACATGTGACAATAGGGAGCCACAAGGGGAATGCAACCCCTCCCTCCCTCTCCCTCCATATTTACTTTCCTTATATGATTTTATTCATGTGTTGAAAGTGTCTCCGAGTCAGCGGTTTAGATTTGTGGACGTGTTGGCAAGGTGAGCCGTTATTTGACAAAGACATTATTATGAGGAAATGAAGGAGGAGGAGAGGAGGCCCTCTGTTTGGAGTAGCATGGCTGCTAACATTGAGGAAGTTCTGCACAAAAGCACATTGTGAAACAGAATACCTGCGAGTTCATTTTCCCTACTTCTGCTAAAGGGAAAAACGTCTCGGTTTCATCTGGGATGATGATAAACGTTAAGCACGCTAGTTTTAGGTGTCGGCCTCAATACAAATAGGGATGAATGGGATCACCTGTGAAGGTTGCTGTTCTTTTAAATTGGCATACTCAAACATAATTTGACTTATGAAGGGTGTGTGTGTGTGTGTCGGGTGATTAGACTGAACAAAAGTGCAATGACCACTGATTTGTTTGTTTTGTTTTTTGGGATAAAGTGACATTGAAGCCCTTTTTACTTTTAATTGAACTAACTGAATGTCCAATTAAAGGTGGGGTAGGTAAGTTTGAGAAACCGGCTCGAGATATACTTTTTGTTATTCCATGGAATGCTCTTAACATCCCGATAG
>NW_011337654.1:0-2882 GCF_000735185.1 Notothenia coriiceps
AAGGATTTATTGTCATTAGCACATTAGCTACAGTGTAGATACGTCAATGAAAAACTGAGGTCACAGGCTCCTCCAACAGTGCAACATATATAGGTCATAGAACAGGGGTGGATTGTTGACAGCAGTTTACATTTTGTTTTCCACCACCAATGAGCAGTGTGTTTTTTTAAACATGACCAAAACATCTTCTTTCTTGTGTTTATTTTTACTTCATTTGCAATCCTATCTTCCTGCTGTATTCCTTAAAATTCACTTTTTGATTGACAGATGATGAGCTGTGTTGTCATGGGTTGTCACTGAATATGTATTTGTTTTACCTTTGCAATGGAGGTTATGTGTTTGTCAGCAGAACTTTGTAAAAACTAATATCCAGATTTTTTACAAAGCCAAATCCTTTTACTAACATTGTGAGATGCCTGCAAGAGTGCATGGCCTTCAGTGAAAAGCAGTTTTGAATAAGAAATAAAGGAGTTGAACAAAACATACTCAATATGCAGAAACAGTAACTGTACAGTATGTGTTGCTGCACAATGAATGATTGAGACTTTGACTTCTGATTATTATCTGTTTGCAGCACGTTTTTGCATGTTGATGTTCATAGAAATACATTAAATAGATAAAGTCTATGAAGCATGAATTAAATAGAAATTAAGCATTAACAATCAGTCCACAAACATCCGATGATGATCATGTGTTTGCTTTCCTGTGTTTGCTCAACCTGGGCATCAGTTGGGAAGTAGTGGAGTACAAACACTTCATCACTGTACTTAAGTATATATCTTCTGGTATCAGTACTCCACTACGACTTTTTACATTGACTTCTTACATTTTGAACCCAAATACCTGTACTTTCTACTTCTTACATTTTGAACACAAATACCTGTGTACTTTCTACTTCTTACATGTTGAACACAAATACCTGTACTTTCTACTTCTTACATGTTGAACACAAATACCTGTACTTTCTACTTCTTACATTTTGAACACAAATACCTGTACTTTCTACTTCTTACATTTTAAACACAAATACCTGTACTTTCTACCTCTCTCATTTTCCAAACAGGCTGGTTCCTTTAGTTTGAATGTGTGTTTGGTGGCGTGATCATTATTATTTAGAGTCATTTCGTGCCTATTGATTTGAACACGATCCGTGTATCCATCATTTCCTGGTCTTCTCTAAAGAAGAGGGACCAATGAAAACGTTGTCATGTTGCCGTTGGTCACCATGGAAACATTCATTAGCTAACAATGACATTATTGTTCTATTAATATAAAGGGAGGTCAGGTACTCTTTAAAACAGATGGTAGTTATGGGTACTTTTTACTGAAGTACATTTCAAAGCCCATACCTCTTTACTTTTACTTGAGGAAAGAAGTTTAGTCAGTACTTCCACTTTTACCAGAGTATTTTTAAACACGAGTATCTGTACTTCTACTTGAGAAAAGGATCTGCTACTTTTGCCCTCTCTGCTGGGCATGCAGACTGAGGGATCTTTTTCCTCCTGCAGAGAAAAGTGAGGAAGCGTCTACGAAGAGGAAAGCCAAACTTCCACTGCGGTCGACCTACTTTCACCAAGAGCCAACTCTCCATCGAGGGGAAAATGGCAAAAAAAGATGGAAAATCAATCCTCAAACGCTGCACTCAAAGCAGGGTTCAGAAGAAACTAGAAAATGGGATTTAAATTGCTCTAAATATGGATGTTTTCGAGCTCTGAAGCTCATACTCTTGAGACGCTTTTCATTCTAGTTTGGATTTGAACTACTTCACTGAAAACGTACCGCCACACTCAGAGATGATTATGAAAGAAATGTATGTTTGTTGTCTAGTTGAAACTGAAGAGTGTTTTTATGATTTCACCCTGACTTTAAAGTGCAACCTAATACCAGTTTTCACCAAACCTGTATAACACTGCAGTAAAATGAGAAGCCCTGGAAGTCAGTAAAAACAAGATTTTCAAGTATTTTATCTTTAAAGAATTGATACATCTTTGCTTTATACAGTAGGGCCCCAAAGACCACTATGTGGAAGTTGAAGGGGGTCGTAAAAATTAATTAATTTAAAATACAAGAATTGTGGGGAAAACTAAGACTTTTAAATCCCAAATCCTGCTTTAGTGAAGCTTCTTTAAACCATAAAGCAGACATTTTCATTTTGACATCCGTTGTTAAGGTTATTTTTAGACAATTTAGATGATTCCCCCTCTTTTCCGTCTTTATGCTAAGCTAAGCTAACCAAATCTTCATCCCAGATCTTCAAAATAGTAGTATGGATGTCATTATCTAATAAAAAAACAATTAAAGCTTATTACCAAAACGTCTAAATAATGATGTAGGCTCAGGGCTGTTGAGTGTTAGCATGAGGAGCTGTCAGGACACGCCGGTGTGACGGATGGAAACCTTAATCACCATTTCAGACCAACGGGGGTAAAAATAGTTCCACTATAAACACCAGCCCCTCGCCCCGAGGGTTGCCGGGTAGACTTGGTGTCTATATTTGTACAAAGACCCAGGAGTTCATGTATGTTTATGTATAAATATACACGTACTGTATAAACACTAGATAAAATCCACCCATACATCCCAAACACCTGACGGAGTAAAACCCCCTCCTCACACTGCGCGTCTTTTTCTGGATACATCAAGTTATATTTAAAGCAAGCATCTGAACCCCGACCCAGTGAAACCTGAAACCCCAACCTTTACCCTTCACACACACACACACACATGCACGCAAGCACGCACGCACGCACGCACGCACGCACGCACGCACGCACACACACACACACACACACACACACACACACTTTTAGCTCCGTACTTGTGAGAACCCTCACTGACTTAAAATACTTCTTAACCGCTAACCTGAACATGAACCGATATTT
>NW_011337655.1:0-1884 GCF_000735185.1 Notothenia coriiceps
CTGAATTTGTGTCAGTCGTATAGCTTTTTCATAGAAATTTTTAAAAGCCTCATTTATTTCTAAAGGATCGACTATATTATCTCCCTTGTTATTCTGTATTGACGTAATAGATCTTTCAATTTGTAATTGTTTAATGCGCCATGCTAATATCTTTCCAGGCTTCTCTCCTTGATCGTAAAATGTTTGTTTGAGTCTTAGTAGACTTGCCACTGCTTTAGAAGCTGATAATTCATTATACTGTGACCTCAGCACTAGCAGTTCTTGTTGTAATTTAGGGCAGGGTTTCTGAAAGGCCTCACTCTCCAAGGTTTTTATTTTTGATTCCAACATTGTCATTTTATGACGAGCTTTTTTGGATTTAGAGCTTGTGTAGTTGATAATTTGGCCTCTAATAAATGCTTTAAAAGCTTCCCATCTTATAGATGCTGATGTTTCCGATGTATTTTTCTCAAAATATAAATCAATTTGTTTGCCAAGATACGTGACAAAATCTGAGTCTTGCAACCATTTTTGTTGAAAACGCCATTTAGAAGGATCTCTCACCAGCCTTGAGTCTACATAAAGCAGTGAGTTTGGTGCATGGTCCGAAATAAGGATTCCTTCATAAGTGCCGTCTTTGATTTTAGAAGCCAAATTTGCTGATATAAAAAAGTAATCAATACGGGAATAAGATTTGTAAGAAGCAGAGTAGCAAGAATACTCTACAGCATCAGGCTTTAATTCTCTCCAGATGTCCTTTAAATTTAAATCTTTCATAATACTAAGTAAGACTTCCCTGCTTTTGGTGTGTAATTTATCTATGCCCCCTAACCGATCCTTTGTTGGATCTAATACACAATCAAAATCCCCTGCTATGATGTAATTACCAGTAAATGTTGAAAGCTTATAAAACAGGTCCCTAAAAAGCTTCAGATCATCATTATTAGGGGCATATACCTTAACTAAATTCAAGTTCTCTGTTAGTAGAGTACCCTGAACAATTAAGTATCTACCAGCCTTGTCCTTGATTACATTTTTTACCTGAAATGGTACTGATTTATGAATTAGCGTCATACCCCTAGCCTGAGTAGAAAATATTGCTGAATACACACATCCCGCCCACCTCCTCCTAATTCTAATATCATCCTTTGGAAGTAAATGTGTCTCCTGCAAAAAAACTATTTTAGATTTCAGACTTTTAACTCTATTCATAACCTGTTTAATTTGTTTAAGTTTTTGCAGGCCCCTGCAATTCCAGGAAGTAAATGTAACCTCCACACCCTGCGACATGACTTTTGACACAGATTAGGTTACCCACATGTACATAAAAAAAAAGAAATACATTTAAAAAACATTAAGAAACATAACACGGATGTTCCAAACCACATCCAAACCTGTGAACCTTTACCCCCTTTCCCGAATGCGTCCAACCTAATGGGCCGCCCCCCCTTCCTCATGTTGACACTTCTTCTTATGGCTGACAGTCACTGTACTCTTACAGAACGTGTTTCAGCTCGACTATACTTCTATACCTAACCTTTGTTTTACCTTACTAACCGCCATGTAACCATAAGAAATCCCACCTAAAGTAGATTCACCATACATATCTAATGGGTAGTGAGCTCAGGAGAAGCCAACAAATGTTATGTCGAAAAAATTCAAGATTATAACCCAATAAAATGAAAAGATGCGTTCATTCTTCAATTTTAAACTGAAGGCTCCACATACCCTTGTCATAAAACGACACTGCCGTTTTGTTAAAAAACCATCAGGGCTTAACACAAATGTAGCTGAATAGCTAGTTATCAGAGCCAGATTGAATTTAAATCAGCTATCCCCAGTGGCGGCCGGCCCATAGGGGCGCTAGGGGCGCCGCCCCCCCTCTTCCCACTGAGACTGCCAAGG
>NW_011337656.1:0-2812 GCF_000735185.1 Notothenia coriiceps
GATGATGATGATGATGATGACGACGACGATGATGAT
This sequence comes from Notothenia coriiceps, assembly GCF_000735185.1. Classification (NCBI taxonomy): domain Eukaryota; kingdom Metazoa; phylum Chordata; class Actinopteri; order Perciformes; family Nototheniidae; genus Notothenia; species Notothenia coriiceps. The sequence goes on from NW_011337656.1 coordinate 37, forward strand.
GATGAGGATGATGACAAGGAGGATGGGCAGGAGAACAGTAACAACAACAAAGATACTAGCAGTGACAGTGACAAAGACTTGAAGAAACCCAAGAAGAAGACGAAGAGCAGCAATGCCTTCGATGAAGAGCTGACCAATGACAGCATGTCTCAGGGGAAGAGAAACGAGGTGAGTCAAAGGACAGCGTGTGGTTCTGCTGTCTCGTCTTTGGAGAAATGGAACTCACAAGACGAGACAGTCTAGCTTTGTGGATCCATAGACACATTTTAAAACTCAAACATGATCCATCATGTTACAGCATGTTCCGTCTATATGAAATAACTAGGGAGGCTCCGGTCGCCAATGTTGGGGCCGGTCGCCGGAATCAGTATCGGCCGATCCGATCGAGTGGGCGGGGCCTATGGGCATCTTCCATTTAAATTGGAACTCTGAAACTCATCTCTTTAGACTCCACTTCGAGCGATTGAATTACTAACAAAGCACTTATATACTAATAAAGGGCTGGCTTTCTAAAGCCAGTTGAGTAGCACTTGACATTTTTGGCTCTATGAAACCTGATGTACTTATATGATTCTGTTTTCTTCAAGGTTGTATCTTCCTGGTCGAATGCACTTATTGTAAGTCGCTTTGGATAAAAGCGTCAGCTAAATGCAATGTAATGTAATGTAATGTAAAAAGTGATGGGGCTCATTCTCTGGCGCTTCCACAAACAACAACCAACATAATTATTACATTCAAATGAAGCACATTATTCAAGTTTACATTAACTTTGGAGAATAACACGGGAGAAATGATCAGAAGCGCGCTCTCTCTCTCACTCTCTCTCTCTCTCTCTCTCTCTCTCTCTCTCTCTCTCTCTCTTCCTCTCTATCTTCCCCTCTCTCTCTCTCTCTCTCTCTCAGAGAAAAGTGTCATGTATTTTGCGTCATGTGATCGGCTCTCCTGATCGGCCTTTATAGAGAGCACCGATCGATCGATCGGCCGAGAGTGAGTATCGGATCGGAGCATCCCTAGAAATAACCATGTGGAATAGCTGAATTTTACGCATCAGTTTTAAGTGAAATTATTGAGAAAAAACTATATATAAATGCAACAGACAGTTACAAATCATACAGAGGTATCAGATGTCAGAGAGAGAGCAGGCATACATTAGATTTCTAGCTAATTTCACCATATAAGGGCAGCAGCAATTAGACAACTAATCAATTAGACCAGGGGTGTCGAACTCAATTTGATCCCGGGCCACATCAGCATTATGGTTGCACTCAAAGGGCCGGTTGTCATTTTAATTATATATAAATAATATACATATGTAAATATATAATATATATTAAATAATGTACTATATTACATCAGTTCTGGTAATATCTTCCCAAATAACTACGTCTGAAAGCAGAAGTCTACGGCAAATAATTGAAAGTAAATATTCAACAATTACATCAATTGTATTGTATATTATATTCTTTGCAAGGCCACATAAAATTAGGTTGCGGGCCGGATTTGGCCCCCGGGCCTTGAGTTTGACCATCGGAAAAGTAATTTTCTACTATTTTGATGATATTTTACTTCTTGCATTGCCGCTGTAGAAAAATGTTGGGTGAAGCTGTTTGTAATGGAAGCTAACAGTAGTGTTAGCTTTTATTAACGTTAGCTTTCAGTAGTGTCAGCTTCTTAAATGTGAGAAAACGGGTTTGGGAAAATCTGTAAAATTCACAATTAGTCCACAAACTTTTTTCCAGTTCAGTTGAAAAGTGTTAATTGTAGTAACAGCAGCTTACTCAGACTGTCATGTTGACCTTTTCTCTGAAATGATATCGCCTGATAGTCACAGTTGTGTTATTATACTTTAGTTTAATTGGGACAGACTTCTTGTTCCCCCTTCTTTGTTCTCAGTGAGAGAAACTAAACTAAATCTTTCCTCCCCACATTATAGTCCTTTTATAAAGCGCAGCTCATGAATGAGGTATTTGGCTTCTTTGCGCTCCAAACAACATTCACATATAATCCAACGAGAGCTTTGGATGCTATCGCACTGACTCCAGGACAATTGGACTTAGCGCAGTGACTCCATGAGCATTGTATGTGGGGTTTACCAACGTTGATAAGTGGCTTTACTGTGTCTCTGTTTCTGATTTCCCAGGATGCTTTGCTGGACCGCGCTCAGACCTGGACGGCTCAGCACATCCTGATCTGCTGCGTCTGTCTGGGAGACAACAGCGAGGACGCAGACGAGATCATTCAGTGTGACAACTGCGGGGTGACCGTGCACGAGGGTGAGTTGTTGGGAAGTTGGTCAAAGAAAGTAATGCATTACACATTACTAGTTACTTTAAGGACAATTGTAAGGCCTTCCTTTACTTAATTGCTCACTGCTGGAAGTAATCAGTTACATTACTAGTTATATTACTTTTGGACTCTGTAGCATCAGCTCTCATAAATCAAAGGACAAAATAAAGTTAAACCTCATCAGATCAGCACTAATTCTTAATCTAATCAGGACAACACCTTTGTTTGTACATCAGTTGTTTTCTTTAGCTCAGTTCCCATCGTGACACTGGTCCAGGTAAGATACAGGTAGTCAAGGTACCTGTATCTTACTCAATGTCTTATAAAGATGGCGATTCCTCCGTCAAACGGGCGACCTTTCCTCCACGATGTTCGCTGTGTAAAGCCTGTTTATTCAAGATTCATAAGATTCAAAGATTCAAAGGTTGTATCATCAGATGCTCAGAAGCTAAGAGTAGAAATGGCAATGAAACTCTTCTGACCTGAGATC